>NC_079135.1:98319893-98621079 GCF_945859705.1 Episyrphus balteatus | reverse complement strand
GGGTGCCCTTTTCACAATTCAATTTTGAGTGTGCGTTCGCAGGATGAATCATTTGTTCAGAAGACAAAATTCATCCCGGCGTACATTCTAACATGAAACCAAGATGAAGCATTTGTTAAAGAGACTAAATTCAAACCAAAAACATCAGTTGATATCAAATGTTCAACAATACAAACACTTCAAACACGTGTGTACATAATAAAAAAATCAGTATCCATTAAAACTGCTCAATAAAAGGCAGCTACATCAGATCGATCGCATTCATTAAAAAAGGTTAAGGGATTGAAAAATACTAAATTTATAAGAAAAACAAAAGTTCTTCATCCACACCTATGCAAGAGACCTGTTCAATTAGTTATTTTCAAATCACACAAATTAACTTAGGAATTAAATCATTGGAAGCAGAGTCATAAAGCAAACTCAATAAACAAAATTCAACAAACTAAGCAAAATCAAATCATAAAAAAATTTCAAAGAATATCATGCAGAACAAAAATGCTAGTACATTTACATTTTACATCTATGTATGTATTTACTAACTTAAACTGTGTTATTTATGGGTTTATTGTGCAAGAGAAATATTAAAAAAAAATTAAGGTACCTGTACAATTGTACATATACAAAATAAGGTACACAAGGTTGGTGTTCGGGGTTTGACTTTGGTGTTTTAGGTTGACTTTGGGTTGGACTAGAGTGTGCGTCCTTACAACGCGCACATTCTTGCAGAAAAGGATCTACCTACAATGGGTAACCTTTTGACTTTGGGTTGGACTAGGAGTGTGCATCCACACGAGGTGCACATTCTTGCAGAAAAGGATCTACCTACAATGGGTAACCTTTTGACTTTGGGTTGGACTAGGAGTGTGCATCCACACGAGGTGCACATTCTTGCAGAAAAGGATCTACCTACAATGGGTAACCTTTTGACTTTGGGTTGGACTAGAGTGTGCGTCCTTACAACGCGCACATTCTTGCAGAAAAGGATTTACCTACAATGGGTAACCTTTTGACTTTGGGTTGGACTAGGAGTGTGCATCCACACGAGGTGCACATTCTTGCAGAAAAGGATCTACCTACAATGGGTAACCTTTTGACTTTGGGTTGGACTAGGAGTGTGCATCCACATGAGGTGCACATTCTTGCAGAAAAGGATCTACCTACAATGGGTAACCTTTTGACTTTGGGTTGGACTAGAGTGTACGTCCTTACAACGCGCACATTCTTGCAGAAAAGGATCTACCTACAATGGGTAACCTTTTGACTTTGGGTTGGACTAGAGTGTGCGTCCTTACAACGCGCACATTCTTGCAGAAAAGGATCTACCTACAATGGGTAACCTTTTGACATTCAAGAAAAGGACCTACCTACAATGGGTAACCTTTTGACATCCAAGAAAAGGACCTACCTACAATGGGTAACCTTTTGACATTGCAGAAAAGGACCTACCTACAATGGGTAACCTTTTGACATCCAAGAAAAGGACCTACCTACAATGGGTAACCTTTTGACATTGCAGAAAAGGACCTACCTACAATGGGTAACCTTTTGACGTTCAAGAAAAGGACCTACCTACAATGGGTAACCTTTTGACATTGCAGAAAAGGACCTACCTACAATGGGTAACCTTTTGACGTTCAAGAAAAGGACCTACCTACAATGGGTAACCTTTTGACATCCAAGAAAAGGACCTACCTACAATGGGTAACCTTTTGACGTTCAAGAAAAGGACCTACCTACAATGGGTAACCTTTTGACATCCAAGAAAAGGACCTACCTACAATGGGTAACCTTTTGACATTGCAGAAAAGGACCTACCTACAATGGGTAACCTTTTGACGTTCAAGAAAAGGACCTACCTACAATGGGTAACCTTTTGACATTGCAGAAAAGGACCTACCTACAATGGGTAACCTTTTGACGTTCAAGAAAAGGACCTACCTACAATGGGTAACCTTTTGACATCCAAGAAAAGGACCTACCTACAATGGGTAACCTTTTGACATTGCAGAAAAGGACCTACCTACAATGGGTAACCTTTTGACATTCAAGAAAAGGACCTACCTACAATGGGTAACCTTTTGACATTGCAGAAAAGGACCTACCTACAATGGGTAACCTTTTGACGTTCAAGAAAAGGACCTACCTACAATGGGTAACCTTTTGACATTGCAGAAAAGGACCTACCTACAATGGGTAACCTTTTAACAGTAAATTAGAAGTATGAGCCCACAAGAGGCGCACGAGATAAAACGTAATATAAAAAAATCAAAACATGCACATTTCAAACATACATTTATAAAATTTATATTCCTTCAAGTAGGAAGCATGACTAAATATTTTCTTCTTTATTTTCTTTTCTTTCCGAGCATTTCCAACACAGAAAAATGGCTAAGAAAGCCATATGAGCCACGACACAGCTTTTTCAATTCTCTTGATTCTGTAGAATCAAAGTGGGCAGGGACATCTGTTCATAGGCAGATCAAACCCACAACACAAGGCACACAATGCAGTATATCAATAGCAGCAATATTTCGTCATACATCAGTATTTTAACGAGGATAACAACCAAAGCAGCAGCAAGAACTACAAGAACCACACCACAGCACCAACTTGTGATTCATCAAACCATCAACAGAATTCACCAACAAGTTTCAGTAGCTCTTCAATTTTAACCACAAGAATTCAGCAGTATCTACAAGTCTCACAACAATCATCACCAAAAATTTACAAAATAAAACGGATCAAGTTTTTCCACACACAAAGTAGAAAAATTTTCATCAAAAAGTTATGCACCCACTGAAAACACACCAAGAAATCTCCAGATATCTATATTTGGCAATAATAGCAGATATGACACAACACAACAGCTTTCACAACAACAAAACTGGCCTTGACATTTTCAAGTTTCAAAACTCTGGTTCATTAAAACCGCCAACTACGATATTCTCCCGACTCTCAAATCAAAGTCTCCAAGGCATCTAACAGGCTTTCAGTCTGGAGATTCATTTGAACAACGATCTCCTCTGTCACTATAGTCACTTCTTTACATAATACCCGAATCGACTTGGTTTTTTCCATTGGCATTAACAAACACTCAGGGGCGCCAATGGTTTTCCCAATGTCCTTGAGCAAATGCTATTCGGAAGAAGCCCCCAACGCATCGAAGATCAACAATCATCAAATATTAAACCGAAGGTTTAAAGTGGGCAGGATGTTAAATAATCCGTGCCTACTCGCAGGAGAATATCTTAACACACACAACATCACAACGAACAGGAGATCAGCGAAACATTATGTGTATCTCCTTTTTCCTTCTTCCTCCACACACACCCGAATAGTCAGTCTCAACAAGATCTCTCAATAAAGAGGACGTCCAGTCCTATTGCAAATATAAACTTGTGTTTTATTTATTTATAATTACAAATTTATTATACAGTCCGCTAAAGTTATGAACAGATTATTGTTCATATTGCTTTAGTATTTTTTCTAGGTCGTTTATATATCAGTTAAGCAATTTCAACAGAAAATAAAGACCTTTAACACATACAAAAAAATTAAAAATTGAAAAATGAAGTAAAGCCAGAATTTCGGCTGTGAAAAACTAACCGGATTTTTTAATGTTTATGCTTAAAGTTAATATTTTGTTCAGAAAGCTTTGTTTTCTAAAACTGCTTGGCACCAACGAGGCTTGGAGTCGGACAAATTAAATAAAATAGAACTAGGAATATGCTCCTAGTCATTTTTAAAAGCTACAAGAACGTTAGTTTCTGAGGTGTGCTTTTCCTTCTCTACCTGTCACTTAAAGATGGCCCACAAATTTTCAATCGGGTTCAAGTCGGATAATTGTTCCGGCTATTCCAAGCCAGGAGCATTGTCTACCCCGAACTACTGTTTTTACGAGCTTTTAAGAATTTTTGGCATCATAACTTGCAGGAAGAGCCAATGTAAAGGCATTTCTTTCTCCTTTTATGGAGCCATTACCTACTCCAACATCTCTCCATTGTGGAAATGATCCATAATTCCGTTGAATTTGTGTAACGGGGTAGAGCCTGCAGCTAGAAAAACCCCAAACTGTCAATGATCCTCTGCTGTGCTTCACGGTAGGGAGCATATTGTTTTGGTTTCAAACATGTGCCAGTTTGAGCGCCTGGCTGCCATTTTACAATCGGAATAGAACAAGTTAAAATTGCTTTTATCATTGAAAAACATATTTTTCCGTTTTGTTATCGAGCAATACTGATGATTTTTTGTAAATACAACCATGATGAAGTATTGTAAAGTGTTTCTTAAGATCCTTTAATTGCCTACCTTTTTAGACAATGCTTAGTATTAAGGAATGACTTTTTTCCGAGCGGAAAGAGTTTAAGACCAAATCTCTCAAAGCCTTCCTTACTGTACTTTATGTTGAAGGCAGATTAAGCTCCTCATAAATCGTTTAAGAAGTCGCAAACGGATCTTTTATCAAAGAACTCTTTATTCGCCTATCAGTTTTTAGAGATATTTTGTTATGGCATCCACCCAACTGATCTGCTTTAACTGATTTTTCTCTTTTCTACTTTTTGACGATATCATACTCACTTGACGTTGCAATTTACAACATCCCAATGGGATAACATTTTGTTTTATTTCTGTTTGAATGTGTTTTACGACCAAGTAACGAATTTTATGACTACAATCCGTTATTCCATTAAATTATTTATACATTTCATAAAGCTAACAACTTTGTTTGTCACCACAAACAAAAATCTTACAGAAATGGCGCTTAAAACCGTTACCTCAACACCGAGAATCGAAATCCTTGAAAAATCCGGTTAGTTTTGCACAGACGAAATTCTGACTTTCCTTCATTTTTCAATTTTTAAAATTTTTGAATGTATTAAAGAATATTTTTTTGTGTTCAAATTCCTTAACTGATATATTAACGATCTAGAAAAAATATTAAAACAATATTTTGATCCAGATATAGGAACAGTTCTGGATTTTATCAATTCACTGGTCTACAAAATTTAATTTTTTTTTTTGGTGCGGGCACTTAGGTAAATATACTTTTCTATAGGTTTTTGATGTGCTGAACTCGAATCTGAAGTCAGAAATATCCTATCAGCTCCCGTCAGTTACCGTTTGAAAGTTAAAAAAAATCATGTTTTGACTTATTTTGAAGTTAACAAGATTTTCCCCACATGAAGCAAAATATACTTTTCTGAAGGTTTCCGGTGTGTAGAACTCGAATTAGAAGTCAAAAATATCCTAGCAGTTCACGTTTTTGAAATATTTTTGTTAGAAAATGCAAAAAAACGTTTTTTTACTACTTTTGTTGCTATGCCTTAATTTTAAATATAAATCATAACGGTTTCTATAAGAACTATTTTCGTTCTTTAAAGACCCGTTTAAATCTTTGCAATATCTTTTTTAATGCGCGAAATATCTTAAAATGAAGTAAGTGTGTTTGTTATCAAAAAAGGAGATGAAAATGTGATAAAACTGACGATATCTCGAACAGTAAAAAAAATATCGAAAAGATTTAAAAAATTATTGAAATAAGGAAAACAGTTCTTACAGAAACCGTAATAAATTGTATTTAAAAAAAATTTCTTCACATAAAAGCATAACCTCAAAAGTAATTATGTTTGCATCTTCTAACGGTAATATTTCAAAAACGGGAGCTAATAGGATGTTTTTGACTTCAGATTCGAGTTCAGCACACCAAAAACCTTTAGAAAAGTATATCTTAGTCTCGGCACCAAAAACGTTGTTCACTTGTGTTATTATTAACGAATGAAAAAATTGTGACTTTTCACGTTTTTGGAATACTTTTCTGATAAGTTTTTGGAATTTTGTTTGTAGAAAGATATACCTCGTTAAGCCCGAATTTCGTTAACCCTCTACTGCATGAATTATGATCGAAGTGATATAAAAATTTTTTTTACAATTTTTTAGCTTTATTAGGGGTTGAAAAAAGGTATTAAATAGAAATTTTTATTTTTTTACATATATATAAATTTTTGGAAACATAAACCATATATGGGTTAGTATGCAGCAAGGCGATTTCCAGCTAAAAATTAATAACCCATATATGGTTTAGTATGCATTCAAGGTATGTTTTGTAAAGTATGTTTTTATTACATTGGACTTTCCTTATTCATGGAATTTATTCAAACTCTTTCTTTTATCATTGTAGCAGAAGAACACATTCCATTTTCTACACATTGTGTTCGTCTTCAGTCCGCAAATTTGACATATTGCCTTTTTGTTTTGCCATTCAGGGATATGGTCGATGTTTCCAGTTGGCACTGAATTCAACGACTTTTGCTCTTGGTTGTTGTGAGTGAATTGAAGTTTCGGGATAAGATGGGGATGGACTTCCGTGACTTGTATAACCCCCTTCCCTTTGTTTTGTTCCTACTCTGCTTTGATCACCTGCCAAAGTTGAAGGTCGTCTTCTCTTTCGTGACATTGTAGGTTATCAAGATTTGCATATAAGTGCTCGGAGATGGCTTGTTTGATGTTAAAAAGAGCCAGAATCTGAAGCTAGATCATCATCACTTCGAAAGCCATCACGGGTTATAGCATTTACACACTTATTTTTTCTACAGCAGGCATGTCACAACAGCATGCGGCCCACAACGCATAACTCTGCGGCCCAGTCCACATTTTTAATAATTTTGAGTTTAAGTTTATAATTTACAGTACCTTGCCATATTATTAGGGCCAAGCGAAAAAAATGCTAGGTATTTTTGTTTCATGTTGCTCAATTTTTAAAGTTTTTGTCGATTTTAAATTTTGATAAAAAATATCTTACAAAAGGGAATAAGCTCTAAACGACGTTATCTATGGATTTCATGACCGGAGAGTTTCCAGACCGATCCAATACTTTAATTTTTGTATTGAAGTATAACGTGACATTCTTAATTTTATGGCAAGGACCCCATTATGCACAAATAAAGAATCTTTGAGCCTCAAGCGTCAAGCCTATTCCGAAATCGTAGTATCAAAACGAAAATGTCTTTAAGAGCTTAATCTCTTTTACACGTTATTATTTATCGAAATTTATGAATTCTTTTTTTTTTTAAGTTAATCCGTATCTATCCTTATCGGTCGTTTATTTATTTATTTATTTATTTATTCAACACGTTAAATACTAACGCAGCAATCTCTTATTCTATAACATTATGTACATTAAATATACTTATAAATACTTAAATCTATTTTATAAATTTAATTGTAATGGATGAAGAACATATTCTTAAAATTTTGCGATTTTACATTAACATTTATTGATTGAATTAAGAAATAGTTTTTATTGAAGATATTTATCAAAATATTGAGAGGACTATTGGCCCCATAGTTGGATCTACTAAAAATATTACAAAGAGGCATTTGCCTTCTTAAGCTAGAACGACTAACACTAAAACTCAATCTACACAGAATCGATGAAGCCGTAACTGTTCCGCCAACAATTCCCACCATAAAACAGAATTGCAAGTACTCTCGATGACTTAAAAGAGATGGAAGATTTATTAGTTGAAGTCTATGTGAATAAGGTGGCAAATCAATCCTACTAGACCAGGGAAGAAAACGTAAACAAAATCTCATAAATCTTCTTTGAACACATTCTATTCTGTTGACATGAACCGCGTAATATGGGGCCCATACAATACAACCGTATTCCAGAATAGACCTAACAAATGAAACATACAGAATTTTAAGCACATAAGGATCACGAAAGTCACGAGAAAATCTTTTAATGAAACCAAGCATCTGATTAGCTTTTTTTATAATATAATTGTAATGGTTAGTGAATGAAAGTTTTGAATCCAACACCACACCGAGGTCAGAGAAACTTGAAAGACTACATAATTGAGACGTGTTCAACAAATAAGTATATGACAGGACATTGTGTTTGCGTGTAAAACGCATTATTTTACACTTGTCAATATTTAAAGACAGACGATTAGTATTGCACCATTCCCAGAATTTTTGAAGATCTTCTTGTAGAAGTTCACAGTCAGCTACTGAGTCAATTTTTCGAAATATTTTCACGTCATCGGCATAAATTAAAGACATAGAGTTACTTAAAACAGAAGGAAGATCATTAATAAATAAGACAAACAATAAAGGACCAAGGTGACTACCTTGAGGTACACCCGAATTAACTTTAAACCATTGGGAACATTCATTTCTAAATACAACACTATATAATCTATTTTTGAGATACGAAGAAATCCATAAAATAAAGCGATCGTTAAGTCCAATGGTGCTTAGTTTCTTAAGTAATATTTCATGATTAAGTTTGTCGAAAGCTTTACTGAAATCAGTAAAAACACAATCTACTTGCTTATACTTTTCAAAGGCATCTAAGCAGAACGTTGTAAACTGTAGTAAATTTGTGACCGTAGATTTCTTTTTGACAAAGCCATGTTGGTTTTCACATATAACAGAGGTACAATGAAATGACAGAATATCACAGACAATGGATTCGAACAGTTTAGGGATGACAGAAAGCTTGGCAATAGGTCTGTAGTTTGTCACTAATTTTTTTGGACCTTTCTTATGAATGGGAGTAAGATATGCATTTTTCCATATAGCGGGAAACGTAGAATTACTAATTGACGTATTGAAAAGCACAAACAACGGGTAAGACATATATATTGCACATTTTTTCAAAATAAAAGACGGCAAGCCATCAGGGCCGGGATTGAAACACTCGTCTAACTTTTCGATATAGTCAAGAATAGTTGCTTCAGAAATTGCAAAATTAATCGAGTTAAGATGTGAGAATTCATCAAATGAATAAGTTATATTTGAGTCATTTGTAGAGTCATTTTCAAAAGCACCCTGGAGGAATTCGGCGAACATGTTGGATATAACATCTGGGGAATGGCTAGTAGAATTATTATAAGTCATATGTGCTGGGTAACCGTCAGATTTTCTTTTACAATTAACATAATTCCAGAAGTTACGTGGATTAGATTTAAGTTCATTTTCTGTTTTAGATATAAAGCTTGTATAGAGAAAGTTAGAGTAGCTTAGAAATTCATCCCTTAAATGAATGTAACTATTACGGTTTTCATCAGTTTGTGATAAATTGAATTTTATCCAAGCCTTGTTTCTTTTGTTTTTAAGCTTTTTTATATGTAGATCGAACCATGGCGGGCTGCTATTAAATACACGTTTTTTGCGTAGAGGGACTGTTTCTAAAAAGCAAAAAAATAATATTTCATAAAAATGTACAATCATTTCGTCAAAATTAACATTAAAGAAAACAGAATCCCAGTTAAT
Source organism: Episyrphus balteatus (assembly GCF_945859705.1). NCBI lineage: Eukaryota > Metazoa > Arthropoda > Insecta > Diptera > Syrphidae > Episyrphus > Episyrphus balteatus. The sequence goes on along the minus strand of NC_079135.1, from coordinate 98,611,800 downwards.
GTCATTGAGTAAATTAAAAAGTAGAGTAAAATTACATTTTTTAAAATTGAATTCATGCTGATCCTTACAAATATTAGATGAATGATAGATACTTAAGCTCATAGAAATAGATAATGCAGGATGATGGCGATCTTCTTCTACAAGTCGTATCAAAAATAATCCACAAAAAAGTATAAACTTTAATACTGAATATGAAAAAAGGCTTGCAGATTTATGTCTTTGAAAGACATGTTCTCTTGATTTTCTTCGCTTTTTTCCTGTTAAATGTACCTGTTGATGCGAGTTGTTATTTAAGTCATTAAGAGGAATGAGTTACCTATAAGATCCATCCTAACTATTCTTGGTCTTAGAAAAAACATGGTAAAAGGAATACATTAATGTTATCATTTTTCCTGTTTTTTCATAAATTTGTTTTATAAAAATTTTAGTTCTCCTTTTTTCTGCGGCCCATACAAATTTTGATTTCGCTGTTTTGGCCCTTCGTTACCATTGAGTTTGACATGCCTGTTCTACAGAAAGTCTTCGATTTCATTTTACAAAAAAAATAAAAATCGTACAAAAATCAGTAATGTATGTCGCCAACGCATGATAACCCATATATGGTGTTTTGGAAAAAATGCCAAAAAAAGACAAAAATTATTATAAAAACAAAAAACAAACTTCGTAAACATTTAAAGTATAATGAATACACACGAAACTTATTTTTAATTGGATGCAACTTACTTGTTTATTATGAAAAAACACCGGAAAAGTACACACTTTTATTCACTGATTTGCACTTTACACATGCTCTTGAAACAATGAGTTTGTTTCAGAATCACGACTCTCTTACCGATAGTAAAAACCAAGTTATTATAAAAAAATAAACGTAGTTTTATTATAGTTTTCTCTTTTTGACATTTGGTGCAATATAACGGAAATAAATCGATATGAAATCGATAAACCATATATGGGTTGGTATGCGGTAGAGGGTTAAGTCGAATTTTGTTTTAACAGGGTTAAAGCTAAAAGTTCGGGTGTTATTGTTTTCAATATAAAGTTTTTGGGAGGATCGAATTTTTTTGTTTAAATATTAAAACAAAAAAAAAAACACATCTTTTCGATTTTTATTTTTATCTTAAAGAACATATTTTTATTTTGATACAAAGATTTTAAAAATTTACACTTTTATGTGTTTTTGAAAAAAAAAAAAATGAAAAATTAGGTACCAAATTTTTATTCGAAAAAGTAGATACGGTAAGTAAAATTTTGAGTTATGAAAATTTCAAATTATCATTTATTTTTTAAGGTGTTTACTATGAAAAAAAAAAAAATAATATTAGCCGTGTTTTATTTTCCCCGTGATTCAGATCAGATCATTATTTTTGATTGCGCTACAACAACAAAGCGAAATCCTGTTTTTTTGTTGCAATGCAAATAAATGCAATGATCTGGATCACGATGAATAGGGCTATTGTTACTCTAGAAAAATATTTAAATACAAAATTTGAAAACAATTACACCCGAACTTTTACCTTTAACCCTGTTTAAAACAATTTCTATCACTTCCTAAATTTAAAAAAAAACTCGTCTGAAGAGTACCTATTCAAAAAACGTAAGGGAAAATGTTGAAGTTATTTCGAAATCGATTTTGCAATTTACTAAATGTATTTTTATGTTTGATTTATAAACTTAAAGATATAAAAGCATTACAAAAATACATCATTGCTGGCATTTTTTGGGAAATCGGAATCCACTTAACCGAATTCAACGATAAATTTTGTGCAGTTAAAAAAATTATGAAAAAAAAAAACAATTTCGGATTTTTAAAAAATATGTCAAAATTTTTATTTTGCAAAAACAATTTTTTCAAAGCGGAATGAATTGACTTGTAAAACAATTTTTTCCAAATTTCGTACATAGTTCTTTTTTTTTAATTTTTGTAATTTGTATATATTTTTTTTTTTTTTGAAAACGGCTTCAACATTTTTCCAAAAAAAAATTCAAAAAATTCGTTGCTATGTAAGAAATCAAATGACATGCTTCATTTGGATATAAAACCATTTAAAAAGGTGTTTAAAAAATTTTTAAATCAACTTTTAATACTTTTTTTACATCTCTTAAAAAATGAACGATAAAATTAAATAAAAATGTTTTTTTTCGGATTGAACCGATTTTGCTTTTTTATCTTGTTTTTTCTTTCAGTGTTTGCAAGGCATTCGATTTTTTCTGCCCTGTTCGATTTCACTAGTCAAAAAGTTTTTTTTATGGAAATCAAAGTATATTTTTCGAATGGTTTTTTGTGCGCTGAGCTCGAATCTGAAGTCAGAAAAATTCTATCACATCACGTTTTTGACATATTACCATGCCAAAAATCAGTAAAATAGTATTTGCAACGTTCAAAATTCAATATCTCAAAAACTTTGCACGTTAGAGCTATTCTCGTGCTTGATTCAAATTAAAAAGGTCAATGACCATCAGAAAAGTATAATTTGGTTTCTATGGAAAATTATTTCTCGCCAATATTACTGTCATTTACGGAAAAATCAATCTTAAAAATCGTTTTTTTGTTTTTTTCAATTGTTCTCAATATTTTCTAAAACAAAAGCATAGTTTTTCAACACAATCTTTAAAAAACGGTTTTAAGCTAAATAATTGCATTCCAAACTTTTCAAAAATCAAAAATTTTTTCGATAACTTTTTTGATTGAAAAATAGGCAATTTTTTCAAATTAAATTCGTCAAAAATCCAACAATTAACTTTTTGCTCAAAAAAACATTTTTAGTAGATAGAAAACATAACAAAGTAATTTTTAACCAAGTTTTGTTAAAATCCAACTATTTTTGTAAGAGATAAAAATAAAAAATAAAAAAATCGTATTTTTGCATTTTTTTCAATATTTTTCAGGTTATAGAAAAAAATTGTTTGAGTAAAAGTTGTAGACAATTATACTACCTACAACTTTTGCATTTGACTTTTTTCGATAGGACGTCTAATTTTGACAGAAATCGTAAAAAACCATGATTTTTGACACCCACCCCACTTTTTCCCCCACCCACCCCCTTTCCCCCCATTTTTTTGTGGCAATTTATTTTTCCTCTTTCATTTACCATTTATCCTAAATTTTCCCACCACCCTTATGCTGCTAATAATTTGTTCAACTTTTGCCTTCTGAAAACCGGATTGGCACTGGTCTATAATGCTTACTTCAGGACATAAAAGGTCAAAGCTGCTAACCCTAACATATTTGCCACAGTGTCAAATCGTATTAGTGTAGCATTATTATTTTAATCAGGTTCCCGCTTATAGTTTACTTCCTGTACCGAAAAAATATTCATCATTTCACAAAAAGGTTGTCGTATTAAAATATCTTAGATCTCATTTTATCAAGCTTTAAAAAGAACCTGGATTTAAGTTATATTATGATTTATTTAGGTAAACAAAACAAAGTCATTTGCGCACTGTGCACAACAATTCAAAAATATTCTGAATGTTAGTTAGCTTCATAAACCATTATAAAATTAAATCAATACAGGTCCCAAAAATTTAACTATTCAGATCCTCGAATACCTAAAAGGGAAAAAGATTTTACAGCACTTCTTTCTTTTTAACTCCTTTATGATTGCAATGTCATATTTTATTCAAATCTCTTGTCGCTTTTCTATTTTCTTCTTTGTTCATATTTGTTTGACCATTGCTATTGCTTGCCTTGAAGTTCTGTTCTCAAACAGGGTTTGCATAAGCTATTAGGGTTCTCCGATTTTTAACAAGTGTTTTCCCTTTTACAATGTTCGTGTGCACTGCTAAGAGTGAGCTTGATGTTTATCCATATTTTTATTATGTTCACACAAAAATATAACAAGATTCTATTTTATTGATTTGGAAATATGTCAAAAACATGTACATCATTTCAAATTGTGTCAACACACATATCAAATATTTTTCCTTACAAAAATCAATACACCACCATCTGATATTTCACTTTTATGTAACATTTTGCGTTTTACAGAAATTTTAAACCAAAACAATTTTAAACAAATAATAATATAGAAAATATTTTGGCATCCAATGCAGTGGGCCAAATATAGTTCCTTCCAAAAAAATATAGTTTTTGGCTGAGATTTTTGCTTTCAATTCGTTTCAGTTAGTGATTTTATACCCAAAACGAATATGTGTCTGTATACCTTTTGTTCTATTTATCAACATTATGTCAGAAAGAAAATATTTATATTTATAAATTTTTCTTTTGGTCAGTTAAACTCTCGTAAAGAAAATTAAAGATATGAAGCAGAATAAGTCGTAATAAGAAACCTGAAAATGTCAAGGCTATTAACTGTATTTTATGTTTATCTAGAAGACAATATTTGGCGAAGCTTCTTTCAACACAATCAATGACACAACAAAATAAAAAAAAAAAAAAAAAAAACAAACAAAATCCAACAATAATTCCAATTCCAATTCGTAATAAGCTTAAAGTCCACTTCGTTTTATGACCCACTTTAAGAATTATCCACGACCCGGTTTATATAACTTTCGCTGAATCATTTAATTTTATTGTTATTATATAGGCAATTTTTTTCGATTTGCTGATTTTAATATCCACAACATCATTTCCGGGAGAATTAAAAAAATAAAAAAAAGTAAAAATAAAAATAGATACATCTCGTGACAGGAATGGTCATTTAACATTTTTTTATTTAATTTATTTGAATTTTTTTAAATTTTTTTGAAGGAGAGGCTTAGGTGTGAATTATTATTATTTTTATTTTTGTATGAAAAATTGATTTGGACGACCTCTATTCTGGCCCATAAAAAGATTTTCCATTTGCTTAAATGAAAATGTTGTCTAGCGTGAATGTCACGAATAATCTTTTTTTATGATAACACTTTTTTTTTTTGGTAGTAGTATGTGTATAAGCTAGCCTGATGATTGAAGTATTTTACGATTAAATGAATTGTTATTGGTGATAAATGTTGTTCAACAAAATGTATTAATATGAGACTATGTCGTGTGGAGATTATAGTGGACAAGGTATTAAGTTATTTATTATGGTGATTTTTTTTTTCTTTTTAATGAATGAATGATTAAATTTACTATACATATGTATATTATAGAATAAATTTTGCAAACAAAGAAAAATATGGCTTTTGATGATTTTTTTTTAATCAAACGCAAAATAACCGACTGGATCGAACGTAATTGCTTACTTATGTTAAAGTTGTGTACATAAAATTAGAAAAAATTAATTTTAATTTAATGATTAAGAAATGTGATAAAATATAATTTTTAAATTAAAAAAAAAAAACATCTTTGAATTGTTTTAACTTCAAAACGAAGTATTTTATTTTTATATCACAAAGAATTCTTTTAAATTGTTGTAGCCGTTTAAAAAAAAAATTTTTTTTTACACTTAAAATTACAAAAGTTTACAAAAATATACAAAAATTTTAAACACCAAGGCCTTTGTACCTACTTTTCGTAAACTCGAAAATTATATTTGAAAAAAATGTGTATGTATAGGTTCTCGAGTTATTATTTTTCAAATTTTTTTGTCATTGTATTTTTCAAGAATACTTAGTACTCTGGACTTATCTTGAGAAATAAACTACCAATATGAACACAAGAATAAGGCACCTCAAAGTAAAAAAAAATTTCTTACTCAAAGAAAAATTCAAAATCTTTCGAATCAACATAGTTTTAAATTTTGGATGTACACCGAAAAAAAAAATTGATAATAACAGCTATCAAATTAACATTTTTCAGTGACAAAAGTCGTCCAACAATTAAAATATCATTATTAGAAGAGGTTTGTGTATTTTCATACTTGCAGGCAGCTGCTTGTGTAGGGTAAGCGGGGGTACATTTGACACCGGGGCACATTTGACTTTGCGTTTTTCGGTATGATCGTGCCCTTAATTAACAATAGTTTGGATGAAGAAAGAAGCTTAGTTTGCTTTAAAGAAATTTTGAGAAATTTCGCAGTCTTTCATTAACTTTTCGCGGAGTACCACGTGTTTTCGTGTTTTCTGTATTTCTGATCTTATTTTTGACCACCGGTATGTAAGCGATTTCTGAACCTAATTAAAAGTTTTTTCAATGCTGAATCAATATTTTGATAGCACTATGCTTAAAGTTAAGTAAATTAAAACCAGCTTTGTAAAAAAAATAGTATTAGTTATTGAAAAAAAAGAAAAACAGTTATGAAGCTCCTTCGGGGCACCTTTGACTTTTGCAATTTGGGCACATTTTTACGTTGATTTTGGGGAATTATTTATTTAATAAATTATTTAAAAGTAAATCGACATCGATAAATTTTGATTAAGATTTAAATGGAGAGATTTTTTGAAATATTTTATGGTTTTTTGTTTTTTCTTCTTCTTTTTAGAAAATAAATTTTTTGATTTATTTTTTTCGTTATATTGTTTAGTACCTAGATTGTTTAAAACCAAAAATTTATTTTTTTTTTCTAATTAAATAATAGACGACTAAGATCCGCTGATAGTTTTAAAAATGTAATGCACACGATGTGGGGTTTAATCCACCATTGTCAAATGTACCCCTTTTAAAGTCAAAAGTGCCCCGGGATCGGGGCACTTTTGACAAAATGATTTTTTTTAGAAAACATAATTTTTTTAAATGTTGTAATGTTGTAAAACAAAAAAAATTACTGTTAGTATAATCTTGAATAGTCAATAAATCAAATACAAAACAAAACATTGGAAAACATTAACAGTTTTCGAAAATACAGACCTTTAAAAACTAAGTGTCAAATGTACCCCCTTCTCCCCTAATCAATTTATATTGAGGAATTTTAATGAACAACAGCAACTTGTGTGTGTTACCACCAAGTTCATAGGCTGGAGTTTTAGCTATTTCACGGGGACCAACCCGATCATCAGACTCCTTTCAGTGGTGCTAAGTCGCTTATGTTCAATTGATTTTGAAAATTGCCCGAGCTGGGCTTGGTGGTAACACACACAAGTTGTTGTTGTTCATTCAAATTCCTCAATATAAATTAAAATATCAATTTTGATATTTTATCATATCATTTTGACATTTTTTAATTTCAGGTGGAATGGTGAAAGTTTCACTTTGACAATTAAAATATCATTTTGACATTTTTTAATTTCAGGTGGAATGGTGAAAATTTCACTTTGACAATTAAAATGACAATGTTGACTAGATTTTACGTTTTAGTTTAATATAATGAAACCTATTTCTTTCCTTTTCATTTTTATTATTTTAAGAATTTTCTTTCTTTTTTCAAAACATTTTTGAAAGGGAATATTTTTTACAAAATAGTGGTGATATTATTTTTTCTATTATAGGTGATATAATTGTTTTGTTATTTTCTCCCAAACTATGTGAAGTAAAATCTTAGTGCCGATCAAATTTTCTCAGTAAATCATACATTTTACTTCGAAAAAACACAAAGCGCCTTTAAATTAGTACACATTAATAATTTTTTATTTAATATTTTTCAATAATTTGGAATGAGAAATTGATATGAAAAAATGATAATAAAATATCAAGAAAAATGTGACATTTAAATATCATCCTGATAATAAAAATGTTGTTTTAACATTTTAAATATCATAAAACACATTTTATAGAGCATTTTTGGCTGATATTTAAAAAATGTTAATTTGATATTTAAAAAATGTTAAATTGATATTGGTTTTTTTTTCGGTGTATAGTCTGATTCCTGACAAAGTTTAAAAAATACTTTTCTATAAAATTTATGTATAAGTCATAAAGTTACATATGTTATGACTATTTTTGTAACGATACAATTGATTCGACTCTCTGAGGTTCCTGAGGTCAAACATTTTTCAAAAAAATGTAGTATACCATTCAATTGAATAGGGCCTTAAAAAAAGTTGAAGAAAAGTTCATCGCCCCCGTTTTCAAAAAAACAGATTCTTCAAAAACAATTTTTATTTATAAAACTCAAAAAAAGTTTTCATCGAAAAATTGGAAGGTGGCCTAAAATGGCCCCCCTAAGGAAAATGTCCTGTATCTTGAAAAACAGTAGCATTCAAACTTAAATGCTATATACTTTTCAAAGTTTAATATATTTCTCTCACATTTGTTTCATTAGCGAGTTAAAAAAGTTCCAAAAAGTATTTAATTTTTTTAATTTTCAAGACGTCTACAAATTTCACTGATCAAATTTACCAGGGTAAAATGGCACACTGTCCAAACATACGTTATTTTAAATGCGAAATTGAGTCAATGGGCTCCTTTTCCATTTTCTTGAAACAAGTGGTGCTTAATCCCCCCAGATCTTTCATCCAGTCATTTAAAACCCAGTTCATGTTGGTTGCTCGTCTCGTTTTTGTAGTTTTTGCAACTTTGAATGTTTTGGATGCTTTTTTCCAGGTTTTTTGACGGAATCAAGGGCTTTCCTCAGTCCAGGACTTCCTCTCTGTACATCCTTCATAAATAGCAACTATTTTCACTTTAAAAAATGAAAATGTGAAAAAAAATTTAAAATGGCATGTGAAATAGGTATGCCATTTTACCCGAGCACTAAGTAGGCCATTTTGCCCATTTTGAGTTTTTTCAATTTAATTTTTACACCAAAAAATTTAAAATCGTTTTAAACCAACTTATTTCAGTAAAATAATAAGAAATACTTCATGCGTACATACATTAACTTCTTTTTCCAAAATACAATGTTTTTTATACTTTTTTTTTGCAAAAAAAATTTCACAAAATTATAACGAGTGTACTTTTTGAGGTGGATAGAGACAGTTTGACCTGTCAAATTTCAAATAATGGCTTTAAGTTGCTGAAATTTCGTATATGTTGGTTTTGTAAGATAAACTAAAGAATCGCGTTCATAAAACTTTCTAATTATTTTCGATTCTACAATTTCTAGCCAGCGGGCCATTTTACCTTGGGGTGCCATTTTAGGCCACTTTCCCTATTTATTTTTTTTTACTCTAATGTTACTAAATTGCTTATGTATACAAATTTTCGTTGAAATCGGTTAAATCGTTCACGAGTAAGTCAGAAATGAAAAAAAAAAATACTGTTCCACAGGTATATAATAAGTAAAAACGGTTAATTTTTTTTTTTTATTTCAAAAACAGGTACGACGATGGTTATTGCCTATAAAACGCAAAAATATTTGCAGTTCAAGAAACATATAGACAGATTGACTGCAGACGGACAGATCTGCGGCAACCACGTTTTTTTGCATTTTCTTAACTTCATGGTCTGATTGTCGAGTTGAACCTTTTTACGAATTTGAAATTTCTCTATAGTACCTACCTAAAACATACATAATGTACCTATATCGGAAGTAAAAATGTTGATAATGATAATGGATAAGATTTTTGTTTAGGAGGCACGATAGGACCAATAACACTTTTTTGAACTTCTCCATCATTTTAATGTTGGTTTTGAATAAAACGTAAGTAACGTAGAAGAAGAAGGAGAAGATAAATGCATTATAATATGCTCCCACATCTTAGTTCGTTATTCGTTACGATTCAATGAAGCGTTAACACGCATTCAAATAAAAACAAATTGTTTGCTACTATAATGCTCTTTTTGCTACGCTTTCTGTTTTGATTAAAAAAAAAAAAAAAACAATCAAACAGAAGTATTTTTTGATAATTCCATTTTTGTGTTGTTGTGTGTCTTTCTTTTTCTTTGATTCATTTTTTTTTTTTTTCTTCTTGTAATGTTCCGAATCTGCAGGCAAAGAAATCTTTCAAGTGCATTTTTTGCTTCATTAAAATTGTTCGCCCAAACGAACGAGTATGCGATTGAACGAACTTTATGTGCATCTGATAAAATTTATTAAACAAAAAAAAAAAACACAAAACAAAAAGAAACCAAAGAATAATGAACTCATTGTTATTGAGATGAAGGCCAGTGGCGTATTGAGGGGGGGGCTCAGGGGGCTCAAGCCCCCCCCAAGCCTTCAAGATCATGTTATTATTTAGCTGATTTCATCATAATGAACATGATTTACTGAAACTTTTTCGTAAATCTTAAAGATTTAGAGGCAGCTCAGATGCTCGAGCCCCTTCCAAAATCTGAAACGGATGTTTATGTTTGTTTGAGTAAGAGCCTCAGCTGACGTTGAGGGTTGGCGTAATTTTTTTTCGGATTTTAGTTCGATTTGGAATTCTTCAGATCATTTTTTTTTGGTATTTTGACGTCGAATTACATAACCGTTAAATTTTGCAAAACTTCTTATGCAAAATGCAATTTCAAAACGCCGTCTTTTAAAGATATTAGAAATAGAAATTTTTGATATCTCAAAATCTTAGTGGCCAACATAACTAATGGTTTCTCTTAGCAAATTCCATTTTGCGCTTTTGATTTGGATTAAAAAAGCAACATATTACGAAAAAATAATATGTATTTTGGATTAAACATCATTCTTCTTCTTCTTCTTCTTCTTCCTTTTTCTCGGCGCTGTTATGATCTCGATGTCGAGGGGATCATAACTATCCCACGTTACTGCTTCACACTAGTGATCCGCTTGTGGGGTTCACCGGGTTGACCTCAGAAATCGGCGGCAAGCCTCTCGGTTTTGTATTGTTCCATTTCTAAGGCCAACTGAATGCTGGTGTTTTTGCATTTGCTTGTACCAGGAGTTTTTAGGCCTACCTTTCTTTTTATTTCGTGTTGGAACGTTGTATGATATTGCTTTTTTGACGGGGTTCTCAGGATCTCTCCTTTGAACATGGCAATACCAACTGAGTCGGTCGTGTTCAATTTTTTGGGAGATGGTGTTTTTAACATGAAGGCTTCCTCGGATCTTCGTACTTCTAATTCTATCAAGCTTTGTTACTCCTGCTGTCATACGAAGCATCTTCATCTCAGCTGCCGTTAACTTACTCTCATACTTTTTGTACATTGTCCAACATTGTGAACCGTATGTGAGTGCTGGACGCACAACTGCGGTGTAGAGCCTTCCTTTCAGCTTAGGGGGCATTTTTCGATCACAGAAGATAGCAGAATTTTCCCGCCACTTCATCCACCCTACGCTTACGCGATGATTGATATCGTCATCACAAGTACCTTCGTTATTTATCATAGACCCCAGATATTTAAACTTTTCACACTTGGGAAGCACTACACCATTCAAATAAATGTCAGGAATAGGCCTGTGTGGATCAGAAAATGGGCAGCATAGGTATTCTGTCTTTCTCGCGCTTATGCGGTACCAATTACCTTCTAGAACATCCACCCATACATCAAGTGCTCGTTGCAGGGATATCGGGTCTTCACTTATGATGGCTCCATCGTCAGCAAAGAATAACTGATGCACTTTTGGGTCCGTCACTTTGCCTTCAAGCAGGTAATCAAGAACGGTAATAAAGAGCAGAGGACTCAAGACGCTTCCCTGGTGTACACCTACTGTGATTTCGAATTCTTCGGTGACTCCAGCTGCACATCTTACTTTAGTAACTGCTCCATCATACATGTCCATAATTATCCGCACATAGGTTTCCGGAACTCCTTGTTGTCTGAGGGCCACCCATATCAGATCTCGTGGTTGTCGATCGAATGCTTTTTCAAAATCAACCAATACCACATGCAAATCCTCCAAGCAATCTCGATGTTTTTCCATAATGATTCTGATACTCCGGATTGCATCTGTGGTTGATTTACCCGCAACAAACCCGCACTGGTCATCAGATAGCCTTATTACTTTTCGCAGTCGGCTACCCAAGACTCGCTCAACGATCTTCATGGTGTGTGACATCAATTGGATTAAACATCATTGAAAATTAATATTTGAGACTTTCACATTCTGCATTTAACTTTTTGGGCATTCACTTGCCGAAAGTGAAATTAGGTGTTCTGCATTTTTTCACTCATTTAGATTTTCTCATCGAATTCAGTTTACTTTGAATTTAGTGCCTTCTTCAATGAATTTGCAATTTTTGGAAAAAATATTATAGTTTATTTGTTGTTGATTTAATACAAAATACATAATGCCTCATGGCATGAAATATTATAATTCATCACTGCCTCTGTGTTTGCAGTGCGCAATTCTCCAGGTACCTTCGGGAATTGCGCACTCCTTCTGTGTTAGCAACCTCATTCGCTTTACACTAATTCATTTTTGTTTTAAAATTTGCAATAATACTGCCCATGTTTTGCATTTCACTTACATATTTGATTTGTCTCACAAAATGTGTCTTCTTCATTTTTCTTTTAAATTCTGATAAAATTCGGATAAAATTGCATCCATGTCCAAAGCAGTAGTAATTTCACTCTAGAAACAAAATAAAAATGAATGATCCTTCAGTGTTGACAGTTTGAAGCAATTTTGAAGTTTTCGAAATCGATCGAAATGAAGAATATGATATTTCATTTCACGTGAAATTGAAAAGTGATTTCAATTCACTTTCGTTCAAATTGCGGAACATGAGCATTCATATCGAAAATAATAATGAGCCTATAGCTCAATAACTATAAACGTGATAGGAATAAATCTGTTAACAGTTTTGAATTCAGTACATGACAAAGTTCGAACGAAATAAAGTGTTTTTTTACGGATGAATGAACTCCTTGCTCATTGTTTAAAATGTTTGCAGTATAACAACTTTGAAAAAACACTACTTTTATTATGAAAGGAGGAGACAGAGTACGAAGCTGTCGAGTAGTAGCAGTAAAATGCTACTTTACCACTTTCAGTACCGCACCACAGCTCTTCACATTCGATCAAAGATGGATTAAAAAGAAAAACAAAATTTTTCGTACATTTTCCCTCTAAAAAAATTTTGAAAAATTTTCTAGCCCCCCCCCAAATTTTTTTCTGGATACGCCATTGATGAAGGCGGGTGGGCTCTGCACTGCACTGGGTTTTTGGGGTAAATGCACTCTCTGTGTTTATAAGTCTATTTTGAAGAGGATTTTTTAGTTGATACTCAACTTTCAACAACAACACCCTCACTCATCTTTTTGTTTTATATAGTTTGTTTTGTTATCTTGGAACTAAATATTACCATTTCCGGATTCGAAAAACGAAAAAAAAATATAAAATAAAAAAGGCGCCATAGGTACATAAATGAAAATATTATTTTTTTTTTTTTCAATATACATATAAATTTATGTAGAGGTTAAAAAAAATATAACTTAGAACAAGTACTCTGCGAGCTAATTATAACAAAAATATTTGGCCAGAAATTGGGTTCTTAGTTTAATTTATTATGAATTTATTTCCATAATTCATAAAGTAATAACTGTACTAAGGCCGATTTCAGTATAATTTAAGGTTTCTTCCCAGAGGAAATGTACCTCTTCTATGTAAAATACACTAAAAAAAAATAAAAATTTAAGAGAAAAAAAACGTGTAAAAATCTGTTCGTGAATCTTTCGTGCATTTTATTTTCTTAAGCGGTTCCTGCCACCAAAATTCTGATTAAAGTCCTAAAAGCACGTGTTTTCTGTTATAAAATTGATTAAGAAATAAAAATATCATCTTTTTTAACTATCAACATTGTACATGGTTAAGGTCTGCTCCAATCAGGGTTGTAAAAATATCAATTAAAAAATGCATTTTAAATTTTTAAAAAATATATAGGTACATATTTATTGCAAATAAAAATAGAACAAAAAACTTTTTTTATACAATACAAATTTGGTAAATGTTTACAAAAAAAAACTGAGCTACAAAAAAAGTATTTCTCTTATAAAGATGTTTTTTGTTATTTTAGAAAAATTTTTGTTTTAATCGGTTAAGCCGTTTTTAAAAAAAAAGTAATTTTTTATAAATAATTTTTTGAAAACAAAATTTTAAAATTAATTTTGTATCCCATTTTGTAGAAACAAAAAAATTCAATGTCACGTTTTTTGCAAATTTGATTTTCCAAAAATAAAAATTTCATAATTTTAAAAATCCAAAAATTATTTATATTAATATTTTTTTTTTTTGCATAAAAAATCGTTAAAATTGAACTAGTTATTTGGAAGACAATTTGGAATTAAAAAAAAAAAAAAACAGTTCGATGGGAGATACTGTTAATAAGGATTTTTGAAAAAACAAAACTTTTTTAATGAAAAGATTGAACTTTTTAACCGTTTAGAAGATAATCGTATCCAAATCGCAATGCATACGAGTCATAAGAAAACTACTGAAATCAGTGGGCATTGGTTTGGATACGAATATCTTCTAAACGGTTAAAGCAATCAATTTGATTCTGAGGAATTTTTTATAGAACGTTTAAGCCTCTACAAGAATATATCTTGATGATTTGAAAATAATGAATTTCCAGTGAATTAAAAAATTTTGAAAAGTAAAAAATGTTTTTATAATTTTTTTTTAACTTTGACCTCGAATATCTTTAGAATGGTTAGATTAATGCAAAAAGTTAATAAGACCTTTTTTGTGAAACAATCTTTTTCCTACAAGAATATGTCTTGCGCGTTTGATTATTATAATTTTTCAATTTGTTACAAAATTAAGAACAAAAAACGAATTTTAAAGATTTTCTCGATTTTTGGACCTCAAATATGTATTAAACGGTTAGATTAATAAAAAAAAGTGTACAAGGCCTTTTTTTCTAGAGCGTTCAATTTCCTACAAGAATATGTAAAGAAATTTGTTAAAAAGTCGATTTAAAAAAAATGATTTTTTTTTAGTAAAAGCTTGATGTAAAAATGGAAAATTGTGAAGCGGAGGACCTTCACATTAATATTTAGAGCTCATATTTGGTGTGTATATTCTAGAGGTGTCTAGCAATCGATTTTTCGGAGTACCAAATCAAAAAAAAAAGAATTTTTGACCCACCCTAATATGTACCTATGTATTAAAATTAAACTTTTATCAACCATCAGTTGATAGTTTCAAATGCATTTTTTTCAGTTGCAACAAATTTTACATCAAAACTATTGCATTTAAAACAAATTTTGTATTGTAATTTTTTTTTTTTTGCAATTAAATTTTCTTAATTTGTAATGAAAAGTAAATGCATTTAAAAAATGATTTTTGTACAACTAGGTACTACTACTTTTGTTACCTACTTTGAGCGATTTTATAAAATCCACTTTAACTGAACTTGAAGAAAACCACACAATCGTAAACATTCATTATATTAGAAATGTGCAACCAAATCCGCCACTGAACTAAACAAACATAGTTAAGCTAAAAAAAAAGGCAAAGTCAAGCTTTTCGGCCTGATTGTTGTTTTTCTGTTTATATAGGTAGTTATTTTTTTTTTTTTTTTGTTTATTTTTATTGTCTTTTGGTAAAGTTGATGCCAAGTTAAAGTTTGTGTTTCTTTGAATGATTTAGTTTTGCCATTTATGTATATCAAAAAATCTTTGATATAAGTTTGATAATTTGATTCTGGTGTTGCGGGTTTGCAGCGATGAAAGTTTTGTGCGCATCAGCTTATTAGTAAAAAAAAAAACTTTTTTGAAAGGATTGCAAACTTAGTTATGATAGAGTTTTTATCCTTAAATAAATGAGAATATACATGCAATGCATTTGAGAAATTAACTTTTATTATAAGGATGATGAAGGGTGATGACAGATGGCTTGATGATGAAATTAAACTTGCAAATGAAGAAGAAGAAAGTTTTTCATATAAACCAACAGAATTCAGAAATTATTGGAATCAGTTTATGAGTAATAACAAGTATGGAAATCCATTTAATTTTATAATGTATCTATAAAAAGTTAAGCTTAACGAACTGAAAATAGTTAAGTTTGCAGACAGTTGGTTAAAGAATCAACCGAGACAGACATTTAATTGACATTAAATAAACCATTTATTTGCAACTTCATTTCCAATAAATGTGAATATTTTGTTTTATTTCTTGAGCAACTTCGAAAATAAAAAAAAAACACCAATGACATTATTTATCATTCCAAACCCAATAACAAAAAAAAAATTTGATTCCAGTTATTTATATCCACGGAGAAAATAAACTCAAAAAAAAAGTTAAAATCCAATGCATAGTGAAAGCTAAAAAGAATGTCAGTTTCAGTCAGCATTCATCCCACACTTGACAAAACACATTAAAGCACTTTACTTTACCTATGCCAAATAAATATATATATTTTTTGTCTTTTACATTTGCAAAAAAAAAAAAACAACAAAATAAAGAGCTGTCACCTGAATCTCAAGGCTGCTGACGACAAAAAAATGCAACCCCACCCTCGCATGAAAATGAACATAGCGACAGCACCGATTTGGCTCTATATTTCTTTCTCTCTGCCTTCAGTAACAACTAGTTTAACTCTCAAAGCCATGACATGACCTCTGAGGCGATGCGGCTGTGTTGACACAAACAAACTTCCTAAGAATTTCACAAGAGTACATTTACAATAGGGGGAGGGCGGGAGGTTAATTCACAATCATTTTTATAAAAGAGATGGGGTTTGCAGATGGGTATTATAATGCACTTGTGAAGGATACACAGTATTTTGGCTTAAAAAAGAAAGATAAAAGCAGGATTTTTGAGGTCGTATCTCGTATGTGTTTGCCCAAATAATAAGATAACGTTGTTTTGGTTGTTTTTTTTTTTTTTTTTTTTTTCTTAAACATTGTTTGTCAAGAATTACAATAGAGGTTGGAAAGAATAATACTCAGCTTCTTACAAAAGAAACAAAAAATGGAATTATTTTGGTGCACTTGTGCGGTAGTCTTGATTCACTCCGTGTAAGTGTATTTTTTTAGATTTTGAATCTTGGTGTGGATTAAAATGGCAAAATATCATCTTTATTTTCAAATTTAAAAAAAAAAAAAACAGAAAAACTATTTATTTTTTTTCTAATATGTACCTAGGGGAGAGTGGGGCTAAAAGTAACAGGGGTAAGAATTAACAGCTAAAAAAAGCGATGTTCCTTTCAATATTAAGAAACGCGTAAAGGAGAAAAATGCTCAATTTTTCCATATCTACCGGCATATTTTCTTCAGTTGAAGATTAGACGACAGGGTGAGAAGTTATACTAGTGGTGCCCAAAAAAAGCATGTTTGTAACTTTTTTTTTAAATTTTATTTTTGGTCTACCTATTTACCCGAAAAAGATATATGCAATTATGTTTTGGCTCAAATTGTGTGTATATGTTATGTCTATATCGGTTTCGCTTTTTTTTAAATTGATTTTGTTTGTAAAATTTCATGCTGGGGCTAGTTGTAACATTTTTCCGTGGCAAGTTGTAACATGTAAAAACCTACCTATAGTTCTATTCGCTTAAGTATTTATGTTTGCATAAACTGTAACTCAGATGAAAATTAAATTTTAATTTGTATTCATTCGACTTTATTTTAATTTTTACAAAATAATTGTGATTACAACAAAGGCTGTTTGTTATCAACTATGTAAAACTTATGTAAAATAATTTTTTGAATAAGTACCAGAGTTCAAAATTTGCTCTGTTCGGAGCATATTTACTCAACTTTTAGAGAAAAAAGATTTACTTTAACGTTCAACGTAACGATTTTTGGGACTCACCCCAATTTTGTCTTACCTACTGAAAAATTGTTTACCTAATATAATTAATAACCCTGGATATGAATGCTTGTAATTGAATTTGTATTTATTTTGAAATTGGAAACACTTTTTGAACCACCACTTGAATTTCATAAAGCTTATAAAACAATTTATGAATTCAATTAATTTTAATTTAAGACTACTGTCACATTTTCTCTGGAAATGCTCACTTTTTTTCAAATTTGGACCAAAATTTCATGACTGAGGTTTGCTTTTATTGTTATTAATTAAAACTAAATAAATATAAACAAATAAAAGGTATTTTTCTCTTATTTTTAGTTCTTGGTACAACCTAACCCGGTATGTGTTACACTTTGCCCCGTATGTGGGGTAAGTTGAAACAACACGATTTTTTTTTTTTTTTTAAGCTTTATTTTTCAACATTACCGTTATGTTTTGCTGAATTTTTTTGATGGATCATGCAGTTAAACATGGGTCTTTAATTTAAAAAAGGTCTGGTTGACCCATTTTCAAATTTGTAGGAGAACCATCGGTTTTAGAAAAAAGTGTTACATTTGGCCCCCCTCTCTCCTATTGTTTCTAAAAATTCATCGTTTAAGCTTTATTAAAACTCAAATTTGTTTTATAAGTTGTGATTGTATATTCTTTTGAAAACTACATTTTATATTTTTTCTAACTTTATTTAAAATTAACATTTAGGTTTACTAGCCAAAAAACCAAAATAGAAAAGCTTGTTTAACTCAAAAACGGCTGAATTTTGATTACAATAATAAATGTATGTAGGTAGGTACTATGGCAAATAAAGGCCTACTTTGGAAATTAAAAAAAATATGTTAATATGGGCCGTTTTTTACGATGCCTGCCATTAAACCGTTTTCTTGATGTTCGGCTTTCTTGTAAGCGAAAAAACCGATTAAAACTAAAATTATTCTAAGAAAAGTTTTATAAAACGATTTGTGAAGAAATTTTTAATTAAAAAATATTTTATTTAAAAAAAGAGGTTGTCTGTAAAGCCGGTTTACGGACGATGATTTTACGTGATAACGTCGTAAGAAAACAGTTTGTGTGCTTTTAAAATGAGTCAATTGAAGCGTTTATTTATTTCAAACAATCATAATTTACAAGAAAAGCTAAAAAAAAATATTTTTTTTTCTTATCTCATTATATTAATTCCAAAAAACAAAAATTATACCATTAAAAAGCCAAATTGTTTTATTAAAAACAATCATTTCTTATGAAAAAAGTGAAAAAATCATTTCCATCACCCAAAAATTCATTTTTTTGATAAAACAACCTATAATAAATTTTATACCACCTGAAATCTTATTGCTTCAGCTCAAAATATATACAGGGTGTCCCACAGTCACCGCCTCAAACGAAAACCATGGATTCCTGAGGTCATTTTAAGTCGAAAAACTTAAGAGGTAATTTTCTCGTTTTCGTCCCGTTTTCGAGTTACCACGGTTTTTATGATTTTTGTTCTCTTTTCTCTTATCTTATCGATCAAGTTTATGAGACATCTACAAAAAGAGCTAGAATTTTTTGAACTCGATCAAATTTCATTAAAAAAAGCAAAAAAAAAAACATTTATTTTTATGTTCTCAGGCTATGGAATCAATTTTTTTGTTTGCCAATCTATAAACAAATTTACCATGTGAAAGCTTATTATTTCACCTTTCAAATGACGTATCAATCTCATTTCAAAGATGCCTACAAGAGAAGTAAGAATTTTTTAAAGTCAACCATGTGGAATTTCCAGACTGAGATTACGGTACTTCCCACACTGGTTGCTGTTCATGATCAACAGATCTCCACTGGGGTTTTGAGGTTTTTCGCAAGTTTCTTGATTTAACATTGTGTAGCTTGTAGTTAGTCTACCCTCTACCGTTATGTGTGATATACCAAATGAAAGGTAATTGTATCAGGATGCTCATAAAAGTTTAATAAAATTTCTATCTGCTCTTTGTCAAAAGTTTTTAACCTGTTGAATTCTAAAATTTTATTTTACCGTTATCTCAAAATTTTGTTTACGAAAATGATTGAAACTTCGCACACATATAGTCGTAGTCATGGTCTATCATTACTCCATATACTTTATTCCTGTATCTATTAAAGAAAAAAAGATAAAAAGAAAAAACGATGAAAATCGGTTAAAAACGGTCAAAAAACGATTTTTTTAAGAACTTGTTTCTTCCGTTATTCAATCAAAACTCACTTAACGTTTCCATTAATAACGTTGCATATTAATGCATAAGGCCAAAACCTACATGTCCTATAAGTTTGAGATTTTTTGAACGCTCCAAAAATAAAATGCACGACTGGGGCCGCACAAACTTGCTCTTGCAGTTCAAAGCACTTTTATGTTAGGTTATTAGGTTATTATATAGGTTATTAGAGCTGCCTCTATATACATTTTTAAGAAATTTGGTTGATGTAGGGGAAGAGCCGGCATGGAGGCCAAATGTTAGTTAAATAAAATTTTTTTTTATTTTACTCGACTTTTTTGAGAAAAACTAAAAACGCAGTTTTACTGCAATTACTTTGAATATTACGTATGCAAAATTTTATCAAAATCCTTAGAGCCATTTTTGAGAAAATTGCAATAACTCCATAATGATATACGGGAAGAGCCGACATCCGCGATTTAAAAAAATGTAAGGACCATATTTCCACTATCCGTATTTTTTGAGAAAAACTAAAAACGCAGTTATGTTAGAACTATATACAGCATTACGTGTGCTAAATTTAATCGAAATCGTTAGAGCCGTTTTCGAGAAAATTGCAATAACTCGAAAATTTTGTATGGGAGGTATACGTTCTAAGCGAGATATTAAAGAACAAAAAAAAACCAACCTTGGAAATTACGAAAAAAACATCCATACCAAATTTCAAGAAAATCCGTCCACTCGTTTAGGCTGTAGCTACTTGTACAGATGGACGCACGGACGCACCGACGCACCGACGCACCGACGCACCGACGCACAGACCGACGGACGTCATGACGAAACCCACTTTTTTGGGCTTCTCCATCATCGTAATGTTAGTTTTGATTAAAACCTCGAATTTTTTTTTTTACACGAAACCAATACTTGCCCTATTGAGCAAGTAAAAAAGCTAAAAATCAAAAATTACCCAAAAATACCCCTAAAAAAACAAGGTGTTTTTCAAAAATTCATATTTCGAAACGCAGAGTGTTCGAAAAAAGTCCGTATCAGACCCCTAATTTTGTTTTCCCTCATCTTTCATCTGGCATCTTTAGAATTGTCAAAAAAAAAATTCCTTTACCCAAAATCATCATTTTGTCATATCCCCAACACGTGTACAACATTGAAACAAAACGTTATAGCTTAGTTTAAAATTTTTTTGGAATTTTTTCTTAAATGCTGTTATTCTTAAATTAGTCTCATCTATCTATAGCAAAAAAAATCAATTCTCTACGACTTTGCGTTTAGATTTTAGCCCAAATTTCATCTTTCCGTTTTACCCCTGTTTACCCTATTAAATGACGGAATTTTTAAAAATCCTTCATTTGGATTAAGCTTCAAGTTATTATCTTTCAAATAAGCTATAGAAGATTTTTGTATCTCTAATAGTTTATTTTTAATTTTGAATTGAATTTTTTTGCCACACTGCGAAAGTGCGAGAGTGTAACGTTAGAAAATGGCGTCACATTTTTTGTGGTGGCTGCCATGGTTCATCGATTTATAAGACGTTATCACGTCAAAAAAAAATTATTTTTCAAAACCGATCGGTTAATTTTGAAACTAGGTATGTCTAACTTTTCTTTTTTAGGAAACCAATTTTTTTTTTTTGTCAACAGTAATTGACACAAGAAAAAAACCCCCTACGTTTAGTCGGAAGGCGCATTTTTTCTAAAAACTTGACTTAGTAGGTGGAAAAAAAATAATCAAAAATCAACCGTTAAACTCAAAATGATGTGCTCTGATTTTTGCCAAACCAATAACTTTTTGTTTTATTTCGTTTCCAAGGAATTAATTATTACAAAATAAAAAAAATAAAACTAATTTTGTAATTAAATAGGTTCTAAGTCAAAAATAGAAAAACGTATGCCGTTTTGTCGTGTTATTTTTCAAAGAAACCCCTTTTTACAAAACCGACTTCTAAAAAGGAGGAGGTTCCCAATTCGTGTGTATTTTTTTTATGTTACGTCATAACTTTGGACTGTGAGAACCGATTTTGATGATTCTTTTTGTATTTGAAGGCTTGGTGCTTGCAGGCTTCATTTCGTCTATAGTTCTAACGTTTGAATCCATGAAAAAACCATATCTAAGTTTCGATTCATAGACGTCGGTTCTGTTTTTTTTTTTTTGTTTTTGGTTTTTTGTTTTTTGTTTTTGTTATAAAAATTATTATTGACCAATGATCAAAGACAAATTTTAAGAATTTCAACACAACTATTGATTTTTCGAATCATTTAATTTTCAATCATTTAATCACTCGAATTATATTAATTTCTTAAATTTTTTTTATAAGATCTTATAGTGCTTTAATTCCCAGTTCAATTTATGTCCCTTTAGAAGTAGGTACATCCAAATTTTTTTTTTAAGAAAATCTTCATCGACATTGAATTTCACTTGAAAAAAAAAATAATTATAAAACACAAAAACTTGTTTGAAGCTGCAATTATCATGCAACTCTTTCTTTCTCTCTACACAAGACTGTTTGTATATGTTGTTCACAAAAAGTGCATCAACTAAAAGCAGCAATAAGATGTCGCCATTCAATTAAACATGAATAAATGAAGTTTAACTTTTTCTTCTTCAATGAAACGAAAAAGAGAGAGAGAAAACTTTCTTCATTACCTTGGTACCGTTACGATATGGCGATATGGTCCCAATGTACCATTTTACTAGATATACACTCCACTCAGATAAACCTGAAAAATGAATTTTGTAGAACTTGGAAGTTATACAAAAAAATAACAAACACAACTTGTGTTCAAAATAAAAGTTATTGACAACAACAACAACAACGATGACGACCAAACCCATGTGTATATCTTTTTTTTTGGGTTTAGTTTTGCCCAGGTAAAAATAAGTTTGAATTGCCACAAAAGTGTAGTGTAGAGTCTCCTTTGGGGAAGACCGGACACACATAACAGTAAAATACTTAATCATCACACACAGAAAACTGTCCAAACTATAAACGTGCAACTTATGATTCGATTTGCAATCGAGGAGAAACTTTTTTTTAATTTCAACTACCGAGTAGGTATTGCTACTTCTGCTTTGACACAGCAGGAATTGAATGTTTATATTAAGTTCCCTAGAGAGCAGGAGATACGAGTAAGTATAGTCACGTAAATATTAATTTTAATGACCGATTTGCCTGAAGTTGCTTCTAGAGTGTTTTTGAGCAAATAACCAATATAATTTACTATTTTGCTAAAAGTTTAATGATAAATTTACCTCAATTTCACGCGACCAAATACTGTGTCATTTCAATATTTTCAACTTAAATGGAAAGCATTTAAAAAATTGCTACCTTGGGTAAATAGATGATGCGTCAATGCATCTTCAACAAACATGCTTTTTTCTGCACATTGAATACACTTTTCAATCTCCAACTGAAAACTACTGAACTGAACAGGGATTCTACCTCAGTTTCATGTTATGCGTATGGATATGACATAATCGTGGAATGCGTGTGCATCATTTAGCCCAGTCGGAATGTATACAAAATAAAGGTGAAATGGAAAAAATAAAATCGTGAAATTTTTTCATCGGCTGGGGTCACTGAGAGCTTAAAACCAGTTTTTTCCGAAAAATCGAGCTTTATCCAAAGCTGCAATCTTGGATTTAAGGAAAAACAAGTATTAGTGAATATGTCAGCCATTTTTAATTATTGACAAAAATAATTGAGGCAAAACTTATAGAAAATTTTATTTTAAGCTATTGCATAGATTTTATCGTAACGAAAAAACCTGACGCCACCTATACTTTTCAAGCAACAAAACGGAGTTCTGTTTGATTTCTATATTTGGACACGCCATTTTACTCACACATTTACAACCTTTTTTGTGTATGAACACAAATTAGAAGGAGAAATCGTGGTGAAAATACCAATACATATGCAATCTGCTCCGCGGTGATTATAATTTCCATAATGATTTGAGCCGCCGTGGGACCGACCCGTTTCGTAGTCGAGGTCGGACTCAATTCGGAGCCGATTCGGACCGAGGTCGGACTCGTTTGCTTGAAGGGTACTTCGGTGGTTTGCTTAACGTGTATGTATATGGTATGACTGTTCGAAGCTTGCATGGATCGAGACGAGCGAGAACAACACCTGAAAAGTCAGAGAAGTACCGTAATCCCAGTTTTAATTTTGACATGCTTGTCTTTAAAAATTGTAATTTTTTTTTGTAGATACCGTACAGATATGTTTAACGCATATTTTTAAAGGTGAAATGATAAGCTTTCCAATGGTATAAATTTTTTTATAGATTGTCATGTAAAAATATTGACAATATGATGTGTAAAGAAACAAAAGTAATTTTTTTCACCTTTTTTTCATGAAAAATGTGTGATTTCAAGAAATCATTTTTATACTTGTTACAAAACATATAAGCTGTGTTTTTTTGGAACTGCTATCCGTATCCTCAGTTGGCGCTTACATGCATTACAAAAACAACACGCGATAAGAATAAAAGCTAAACTAAGCTGCGGATAAATTTTTGATTTAAAAAAAAAATATTTACTACAAATAAAAAAAAATTTGCATTGAAAAAAAAAATATTTGTTGCAACTGAAAAAAATTTGCATTAAAAAAAATGTTATTGCAATTGAAAATGAAATTTTTATTGCAAATAAAAATATTTTGCCATAAAAAAAAGTTTATTGCAAACAAAAAATTGAAAAATTGTAAATATTTAATGCACACATTTTGAATTGATTTTTTTTTTTTTTCAATGCAGACAAATTTTTGTTTGCAATACAATTTTTTTTTAATTCAAAATATTTTTATTTGCATATAAAAATTTCATTTTCGATGCAAATTTTTTTCATTTGCAATAAATATTTTTTTTTTAATGAAAATTTTTTTTTTGGTTGCAATGATTTTTTTTTAATTTCTAATGCATTTTTTTGCAATTGACATTTTTACAACCCTGATTATCATAACTGATGTCTTACAAAAGAATACTGGTTTTGTATTTTTCGAATCGGTCTGATTCGAATCGATCTAATTTTCTAATTAACTCGAAAAATATGTGTCGTATAGAAAAGCTTATAAGGATGAAATTTTTAAAAAATACCATTTTCTACATGTTTTGCTGTATAATCATTTTTTGTCAAAAATCAAAAATGGCTAAGTTATTTACTAAAACTTGTTTATTCTTAAATCCAAAATGGCGGTTCGATTTTTCTAAAAAAAAATTGGTATTAAGTTCTCAGTGACTCCTTCTACCGTTCTATGAAAAAAAAAATCACTATTTAATTTTTTCCATTTGAAATGTTCATTCCGACTGGGCTAATTTTTTTTCGCATTTCAATGAGCATTACTAATGGTAGGTATCGATGCGATATGTATCAGCGAAGCTACAACAACGCATCAAGAATTTCTTCTATTGTCTTTGGTTTTTAGTTTGCTGATGCAAGTTTGTGATTGGACCGCAGCACACTCGACACAGTAAAAGTGATGTTGGTTTAATGTCGTGCGTATATCTGGAATTGAATGTTTGACAAAAAGCAATTGTGCGTCATTTCTGTGGCAATGTATTCCTAGAAATTCCTCACTTGGAATCACTATAATGTAGGTCAGAATTTGTGTGGTACTTTTGGAGATTAACAAAGTTTTTTTGTTAAATTTTCAAAAAGTAAACAAGTGGACATTGGACATTTTGCTAAAACCATGAAATTTTAATGAGAATTCTGTTCATTTATGCATGTGCTTGTGATTATGCATCAGTAACCTTGAGGTTATCATCGATTTGTGACACACCCAGTGCTAGTACATGAAATATTATCTTTTGTTTTCTCAGGCTTTTAGTTGCAGGAACTTGGTCGTTGTACTTCTGTTTTTTTTTATTGTTTAATCTTTTTTTGTACTTGAAGAATTCTTGTTATCAGTAAATGATTCATTTTCCATTGGAAGAAATGTATAATTTTAAATATGTTACTAGACTTTTTTTATTTTCATTGAGTCGATAAATTGATAACAAAACATGTGTCCGCTATTTCTGTCAATTTTTAAAATATTTTTAAATGAACATCTTTTTTAATGGACAATTTCGTTTGTTTATATTTGTGACTTTTTGTTCGTTTCATCGAACTTTAAATTCGTTGGTTTTTTTTTTTAATGCATTTAAAAGCTGATTAAATAGATTTTTTTAATGATTTTATACAAAAACTCATTATAAAACTTTTAGTGTTGTTATAAATTTAAATTATAATATGTTAATTTAACAATTGATTGTTTTTTTTTATCGATCTGAATAACTAAACGAAACCAATCAAGTATTCTTAAAAAATTCATTAAAGAATAGAGAGATTTTAAAACAAGACACAAGTCATTTATTTTAATTTAATCGAATCATCAGTCTTAAATACATACATAAATACAGACAAATAAGTCAATAGGAATGTTTGACGGAATCTCTGACACTTATTGACAATGGGGTATGCCATAGCTGAATTCCTCGGGAAGATATCGGTGTTTTATTTTTACAACATGTCAACATCTTTATTGGTATTTCGTTTTTTTTTTTTTATATTTTTTACTTGTGACTTACTTGAACTTCTAAATGTACTGGCTATAAATATCATGATCTTAAGAATTTTTGAAATTGTTGTATTTTGTTAAACAATTATGTTAAAGGGCTAAAACGTGTTATCAAAGTTATGACAAAGCCAAATATAAAAGTGAAAATTTTTGCAAATCCAATAATTTGTTATTTTGCAATAAGGACATCGTACTTAAAAGCCCATAAGCAAATACATAGAAAATCATGAATGCGTCATAACTTATTCAAAATCAAATGTCAAAAATATCGATTTTTCGCACATAACTTTCAATTAAAGCTATTAAAAAATAAATTTAAAAACTAAAATCAAACAATTTTCTACAAAAAATGTTTCGAAATTTTTCTTCATCCGACAGATAGAAGATATCGTTATTTAAAAAATAAAACTAAATTCTCGATAGTAACAGTTTTTTTGAGTTATAAAACCGTAAATGTTACTTAAAATATTTTGATACAAAGTTTGTACGGTACTTCAAATAATATTCAAGAAAAACTGCGACTTTCAATTTTATTAACGGTTCGTTAGGTACTTGATCGTTTCCAACCAATATTCTTACACAAAAAAAAATATTTCAAAAGAAAATTTTGAAGAATTAATTTTCTGAAAACTGAATGTTGCAATTTTGAAATTTTGGTTTTATGAGTCTATGATCTTTTTTTTTTAAATTGGATTTTTGTTTTGAAAAACATTGAAAAAATATTAAACCTGCATAAATAAAATGCACGACTCGCACGTAAATGCTCCTATGGTAAAAATAGTTGCAATGTTAAAGCTTTTTATGAAACAAATTATTATTATAATAATAATTTTATTTTTTAAGTAATAATTATAAATAAATAAATATTTTAAGTAATTTAAAAAAAATAAATAGTAAAGTAAACGATTGTGTTTAACATCATTGTTTAAATAATTTAAAAATATAGTTGTTCACTTCTTGTATATAAATAATACAAAATTTTAGTTATAATATATATAGAAAAACTCGAAAACTGTTTGAGCCATTTTATAAGAAACTAATTTATCATTTAAAAAAGCTTTTAAATTTTTTTTTGTGAATAAAATTGGTATATGACGTTTTTAACAAAATATTAAAAATGAAATTAACAAAAAATAATCAACTTGTTTAAAAATATTGAAAATACAAAAATGTGTTTTTTAAAACTTTACCTTAGTAAAATTTGCATATTACAGTTACTAAAACGCTTCTGCATAAAAAATTTTGTTAAAGTGAGCTATGTCGTTTCCGAAAAACTCAAAAATAAAATAAATGCTAATAGCTATGTTCAGTTCGAAAAATATCTTTTTTATTTCAAAAATAAATCGGGTTTTATGTGAAAAATTAAATTTATTTTTTTTTTTTTTTGTATGTATACCACATTCTTCGAATTAGTATTATTCAAGATAATTTTAAAAATAAAGTATTATTTTTGCAAAAATATGTAGGTACATATGTACAAAAAATTTGTTTGAAGTTTGTACAGCTTTTAATTAGCATCTTAATTTTATTACAAATTCGATTCATCCATAAGTAGTGGAGCTCATAATTATTATTGATGTACTAAACTAGCACTGAATTAGCACATTTTCGAAAAAATATTATTTTACTTTGTAAAATTATCAAGAATACTAAAATGTTCGACTCATTCGATTTAAGCACCTATACCACATTTTCTAAAGTTTTTTTTTTTTAATATTTTAATGTTCTGCTAACTTAAATTTCCTTTATAAACATGCAATAAAAAGTTTCAAAATACACTCAAAAATTTAAAAAAAAAATTGAATACCCTCCTTAAAAAAACTTTTGATTTAAGAAAGTACAAAAACAATCTTAACTTTATAATATAAGAAATATTTGATACTTCTCTTTGATTTGACGCTTTTTTTTCAAATATACCAAGCTAGTAAATTTCCACTTCATAATGATTTTTATTACTTTTATATGCAAAACTATTTTTAAATAAACATTTATAAATAATAATTTTATATTTAATGATCTGTCTCTCATTGATCTTTTACTTTAAGCTTTAAAAAAATTTTAATGTTAAATTATAATTGCTTTTTTATTAGGTACTTTGTTTGTTTTTTTTTTTTTTTTTTTTTAAGAAGGAAGCAACTATGAAAATGTATGATACTAAATGAATAAAACTATTGTTCTTGAACTTGAAACCATGTCACAAAGTTTTTTTTTTAGTAAAATTTATTTGATTTTGTGTATTCAAGAATGAAATAACCGAAACTCAAAGATAGGTTCTTATTTCTCAACTGACTGACAAATTGTACGAATCCAATTTATCAGAGTCCTTTTATTTTTTATTTACATATTGGCGATTGCGATAACGATAAGATATCCTATCTCATCTCAAAGTCGCGTGCAAGATAAATAAATGTGACCATAGCATTCATGTGACAAATGAATGAATGACCATAAAAATGTGATTTTTTTAATAATTTGAAATCATTAACTGAATAACGACTTCAACAATTTTAACCAGAAAACTCATAATGCTGTTTTTATTCTGTATTTTAAAATCATATCTAAAAATTAATAATTCCAAAAGGAGACATACCATCGAGATCATTAGTATTACATATTAGAAATGATAGCTATGTATGTTAGGGTGGGTCAAAAAAATCGAAATTCTTTTTTTTGAATTGGTACTCCGAAAAATCGATTGCTAGACCCCTCTAGAATATACACACCAAATATGAGCTCTTTATATTAATGGGAAGGTCCTCCGCTTTGCAATTTTCCATTTTTACATCAAGCTTCTACTAAAAAAAAATAATTTTTTTATTAATTAACTTTTTAGCAAATTTCTTTTCATATTCTTGTAGGAAATTGAACGCTCTACAAAAAAGGCCTTATAAACTTTTTTCGTTTATCTAACCGTTGAATAGATATTTGAGGTCCAAAAATCGAGAAAATCTTTAAAAATTCGTTTTTTGTTCTTAATTTTGTAACAAATTGAAAAATTATAATGATCAAACGCGCAAGACATATTCTTGTTGAAAATTGATTGCTCCACAAAAAAGGTCTTATTAACTTTTTTCATTAATCTAACCATTCTAAAGATATTCGAGGTCAAAGTTAAAAAAAAATATAAAAACATTTTATATTTTAAAAAAATTTCTAATTCAGTGAAACTTCGTTATTTTCAAATTAGCAAGATATATTCTTGTAGGGGCTTAAACGTTCTACAAAAAATTCCTTGGAATGAAATTGAATGCTTTAACCGTTTAGAAGATATTAGTATCCAAATCGCAGTGCATACGGGTCATAAGAAAACTATTGAAAACAGTGAGCATTGGTTTGGATACCAATATCTTCTAAACGGTTAAAGCAATCAATTTCATTCCAAGAAATTTTTTGTAGAACGTTTAAGCCTCTACAAGAATATATCTTGCTAATTTGAAAATAATGAAGTTTCAGTGAATTAGAAATTTTTTTAAAATATAAAATGTTTTTATATTTTTTTTTAACTTTGACCTCGAATATCTTTAGAATGGTTAGATTAATGAAAAAAGTTAATAAGACCTTTTTTGTGGAGCAATCAATTTTCAACAAGAATATGTCTTGCGCGTTTGATCATTATAATTTTTCAATTTGTTACAAAATTAAGAACAAAAAACGAATTTTTAAAGATTTTCTCGATTTTTGGACCTCAAATATCTATTCAACGGTTAGATAAACGAAAAAAGTTTATAAGGCCTTTTTTGTAGAGCGTTCAATTTCCTACAAGAATATGAAAAGAAATTTGCTAAAAAGTTAATTAATAAAAAAATTATTTTTTTTTAGTAGAAGCTTGATGTAAAAATGGAAAATTGCAAAGCGGAGGACCTTCCCATTAATATGAAGAGCTCATATTTGGTGTGTATATTCTAGAGGGGTCTAGCAATCGATTTTTCGGAGTACCAAATCAAAAAAAAAAATTTCGATTTTTTTGACCCACCCTAATGTATGTGCCTATTAAAAAATGTTTGGTTTACTCTGACCACAGGCACAGGGTCTTGTGTACTTGATTGTGAATAATTTTTGTTAAACTTTGTTTTATTTAATACTATCTCGCTAAATTGTTCATCCATAAACAAAAATTCTTTGAACCCATAACTCAAAACAGTAGTAATTAACTTCATCGTTAACACTTTTTTATTACCTATCCCATTTGCGATCGCCTACTCATCCGATGACGTGAGTTGTATTTAAAAACAAAAAACGAAAGAAAAAAAAAAATCTAAAATGTAACTTAAACAAGTTGTCATGTGTGAATAATAAAGTTATACCTACCTGCAATCAATCAATCAATCAAATTTTTAACCAAAAAAGTATTTAAGTTCCTTTTCATTGTGTGTAGGAATAAATATTTTTTTTTTTTAAATGGCTTTAACCTTTTTAAGAATTATATTTACATACATTAAAACACATCAACAGCTAACAAATATTATACCTATTTAAAACAAACAGCGCGACAGCAGTTTTGCTTAAAAAGTATTATAACTGCCCTTTTTCAAGTTTAACCTTATAAGAGTTGTTTGACTTGATGCGGAAATGTTTTACACGCACAATTTCAGTCTGGTGACACATGACAAGCATTTTTAAATATGTGAAGATGGCAAAGCTTAAAGGTTAATACAAATATTGCCGCCACTGTTCGGTTCGGGTTTAATTTTTTTGTTTTTATTTTTTGACAATGTAAAGAGACCGCCTTGCGCTAAGTTCTATAATAGTCAAATTTGAAAGGTTAATTGTTTTCTTTTTAACATTTTTAATAGGAGAGTTATTAGTTTCGTGTGAATAATACGAATTTTTTGGTTTTAATTGTGTAAGGAATCAGGTAGGTAATATAGAAGAATTTAATTTGGCTATTTTTTTCATAAACGACATTTTTATTTAAATTAAGTGACCTCGAGTTCATCAGAATTATAATTTTATTATAACGAATATCTGTGTAATTTGATCAAGTTTTGGAGAACTTTTGCGTTTTACTTTTAAACGACTCGAGAGTTGGTAAACACATTCTCTTCTATATTCTAATTATGTTTTTTATTTAACATAAAAATATTTGCAGTCCTTTGATTTTTGTGTTTATAGGGTTTTATCTTGTGTTCTAGTTTGTTTTGAAAGCTTAAATATTATACAATTAATGTGCACAAAAGAACGTAGGGAACCTTTTGAAATAACACTGGTTAACAAAATTAAACTTTTTTTTTGTTGCAGAAACAAAAATATACTTTTCTGAAGGTTTTTGGTGTGCTGAACTCGAATCTGAAGTCAAAAAAAATGAATCAGCTCCCGTTTTTGAAATATTACCGTTAGAGTATGCAGAACTTCGGACCTTATTCTTTTATATAAGGAAAATTGTTTGAGCATATTTAGTAACGGTTTTTATAAGAACTATTTATCACCTTTTTAAATCTGTTTAAATCTTTCCGATATCTTTTTTACTGCCAGAGATATCCTCAGTTGTTTGGTATTTTTATAAATTTTATAACGTTATTATCTCCTTTATGATATATGAAGAAAAACCCACTTACTTCATTTTAAGATATCTCGGGCAGTACAAAAGATATTGAAAAGATTTAAACAGGTATCGAAAGATGGAAAACAGTTCTTATAGAAACCGTTACTAAATATTCTCAAACAATTTTCCTTATACAAAAAAATAAGGTCCGAAGAAATCAAAAAAACGTTTTTTTGCATTTTCTAACGGTAATATCTCAAAAACGGGAGCTGATTAGTTGTTTCTGACTTCATATTCGAGTTCAACACACTGAAAACCTTAAGAAAAGTATATTTTTGTTTCGGCAACAAAACCCTTGTAAACCAGTGTAATCAATTAGTTTAGCTTTGTACATTGTGTGCAAATGACGCACCTTTCATATTGTTAATTTTTAAGAAAAAAAAATTGCTTATAGATATCATGTCAAGCTTTTTACATGTTTACCTAAAAATTTTAAAAGTCAAATAATACCATTAGTACATCAATCAGAATCAACAATTTTTGAAAATCGAAATTTTACATTTTTTTTTTTTTTTTTTTCGAAACAATTATTAGAAACCAATTTTATTTGTATGCTTTGGAGATTAAAGAATCTAATCTGTTTGTATGTCAGCCACATTTTATTTCCACGGAATTAAAAACCAATTTGGTTTGGTTCACCAACATAGTTAAATGCCTGACGTCATTACTTAGGTATGATTTGTTTGTTTAAAACACAATAAAAAGTTAATCGACAGTGAAAAGGGAAACAAAATTTTAAAGAAATTTAGCATACCTACATAAAATTTTTTTTTTTTAATCTCCGACGTCAAATATGATTGAAGAACATTTGAGTTAGTAATTAAAAATATTAAATTGTTACTTTTTTCATAATTTCTATTTTGCATATTTTTTTTATATCAAGAAGGTATCTATTTTTACCAGTTTTTGTTTTATCAAATTCTGTCTAGTCAAATAAAGATAAGAAATTTACTATACCATGGTCACAAATATTAATTAATTTTAACGATTCGTATCGACAAAGAATTGCACCCTCTATAGCAAGTCCAAAGTCTCCCTAAAATTCCCCTATTTTTTTTAAACGCTCTCAAATGTGAAAAGCTGAAAAATGAATTTATGTTGTGTGTTAGAGTTATATACCTAGGTACTCAGGTAAATATAATCCTTTACCTAGGCCGTAAAAAGCTATGTTAAAAGAAAAAGGAACAATATTTTTGCAAATGAAATGATGCAAGTTTATTGTAGGTACTTACATTATGAAAAAGAAAAGCGATTTTAATCTTCAAGACCCTGAGGCTTTTGACTAATATTCTTGTCTTAAAAACTGATTCTTTGGTGAAAATTGTAAAATGGGAATATAGTCAGAAGACTACAGAAAGAATGTTAATGGAAAGTTTAAAACATTTTATAGAAAAATACCAAAACTTTACCAAAGCTGAAATTTTAGTTGGGCAGTAATATAATTTTTAACTAACTAAATGGTAATTCTAAGCAAGTTAACTACACTTTGAATTAAATGCGAAATCCACGATTTATCACTTAAAATATGCCTTTTTTAGGGCACCGAAAGCAGCTTCAATCGATTTTCTTACGTCCCCAAGTTAAGATATTGTGATGTTAAAAGACAGCTTAACCAAAAGTAGTTTTAATTATATATTTAATATATAATTTAATATACTAATTGTATTTATCGCTTATAAGAATCACGCTTATAAGGAAACATCGCTTAAAAGAAACTCGAACAAAAGCACCGTGTACTTTACCATATATTTTAATGTTGAATTATGTGTTTATAAGAAACACATTTATAAGAAAAACACTGATAAAAAAAAACATTTTTTAAACTACGAACTTTCTTGCACACACATAAAGTTAGTTGGATTTAAGAAACTTTCAAAAAAATTACGAAACTAAAAAAACATGAACCCTTAAGAAAAATTCAAAGCAACCTCTGCAAATGTCATTTGAGTTTGACATTATTTGAAGAGAATTTCATTTCAGTGTTGAATTTGTTATTTGTTGTGTTTGTGTTCTTTATATACCTGCTGTGTTTACCTTTGCTTAAAATGTTGTTCAGAAAAGTACTTTTTTAGTGCATCTGAATCCATTCAAAGACATTTTTTCTATTGAAGAAATGGAGTTGAATACAACCAGAACTACTTAGCAGTAGATACTTCAGGCCAAAGGAACACAGCTAATATTTCACTTAAAACTAAATTGATACATAATCCTTGAATAAATTAAATCGGGAAAAAATAGAAAAGAAATCTGTGAAAAATATAAAATAGCTACATTATATGTAGTTATATAATTGGATTGAATATTTAGGCGAGGATAAGTTTGTGGTAGGTACTACTGGGTAGGAAGATTTGTATAAGAAACTTGTTTCTTATATCCGTTCTAAGAATATAAGAAACACTCGGTTATAAGAAACAAATATTGTGCAATTTTTGAGTTTATTATAAGCGTTATGTCTTATGTACTGTAACAAAAATATTAGCTGTTGAAGCTGATAAATAACTTTTTTAGTGAATAGTACACAAGTCAGGAATAAAAAATGAAGTAATTCTGTCACACGCGATTACAATGGAAATACCTTTAGTCAAAGACTGAATCCTTGTACTGTAAAATAATGATTGAAATAAAAATACTAAAAATTGGGTTTATTTGGAATTTAAAAATACGGTCACCGTTACTATAAGCTATTAGCCCTGTTCCATTGGAGGTGGTAGTTTACTCGTGAGTAGAAATCTAGTACAACAACTACACATTCCTATCTCTTCGAGTAGAAGATCATGTGTTAATTCTAGTACTAGATCTACTCATGAGTAAACTACCACCTCCAATGGAACGGGGCTATTATAGAGCAAGTTTAGCATTCGTAAAATAATCGAACTTGAGATAACAATCAGACATGACATTACGATGATGGAGAATGCTATAAAACTGAGTTCGGCAATTATGTCTGTTTATATGTACCTCGAGCTACAGTCGCTATTTTTTTAAACTTGTTAGTACACAGTTTTAAGTGATTCCACAGAGGGCAAAGTGAAATTTCTTTTTAAATAGCATAAGTACCAACTTTTTTTTTCGATAAATGTAAGAAAACTTTTATATACAGTGGCGAAAAAAAAATAGCACATGTACTCTAAAATTTGAATGTTTTTTGCACTTTCTTAACTTCATAGAGCTGTTTTATTAATGAAATGAAGAAGTAAGAACAGACATATTTGATTTATTAAAAAAGGAAATTAAGTATATTGAATTATTAAACAAAAAAAAAAAAAACAATAAAATTATCAAGTAATACAATTATTCAAGTTTTCTAGGACAAAATAAATAGCACACTTCATAAAAAAACAAAATAACATAAATAACAAAATTAACAGAAAATAACCAGTATTTGGTTCGGTAACCCTTATTGTTAATCAAAGCATAACTCCGGCGGTTAATAGATGAAGCAAGAGGTACTGAGTACCAAGCTCGTCGAAATTCCTGCCAAAGTTTTAATTACCTAAATTTTAAGTATCAGATATTAATCGCTTTTTTCACGTGACTCTACTCTACAAGTTCACAATAGGATTCAGATCTAGGGTTGGACCTGGCAATTCCATAATACCGATTATTTTGGGCGTATAGCTATTGTTTCACAGACTTAGTCGTATGTTTAGGATTGTTATCCTGTTGAAATGTTTACTTTAAAGGACATTTCCTCCTCAGTATACGGTAGCATAGTTTCCCTTGGGATTTCCTTGTATTTAAGGTGGTCCATAATACCCTCTATAAAAAACATCCCAAAACAAGAATACTAGCCCCACCACCACCATGCTTAACATTCTTTATGTTATACTTCGGGACCCAGTGTTGCCAGAGCCGGCTATTTATCGCCAAACAGGCTACTTGAACTTTTAAGGGGGGAAATCCCTCTGGACAACGGGTTTTTTCAAGAATTTTTTTTGGAAAACTGAAAGCATTAATTAAAATTTGGAAAAATACATGATATTATTGACATCATGAATTGTTAGAACAATTTTTTTGAAGTAATAAAAAAACAAAAGGGCGGCTTTACAGCTGTTTAAAGTTGATGCCTTGCGTTTGCGCCGTGCAATTTACAGGTCCACTAAATTATTTATAATCAAAAGAGAATTTTTTTCCATTAAAATATATTTATACGCATTGCATGAACCTAAATTTAGCAAAAAAAAGTGTAAACTAAAAATTAGAGACCAAAAAAAAACAAAAAAACACAATGTTTTTTTATAAACAAATTGTTAAAAAAAATATTTATTGTGAAAATTGAATTGAAATTTTAGGTTCATGCAATGACCAATGAGTTAACGAGTAATTTGCACACTCGATAGCTTCATTACTTTTTGAGTTACGTTGCACGGCGCGGAAAAGAACGTGTTTCGAGAAAAATTCGTTTAAAGTTTTCTTTTTTGTACTGTGGTAGGCTCGGAACGCATGGGTTTCAGGACTATCTAGTGACTTTTAAGGTTTCATTTAAGGCTTAGACCACTAAAATAGTTTCTTCGGTTGATAAATCATTTTTTTAGGCAAAAAATTAATAATGCAAAATTAAAAAAATTCCAGAGGGTTTTCCCCCCTTAACTCGCTCTTTAAAATTATGATTCGGCGATTTTAGGCTCCTTTAAAATCAAAGCATTTTACAGCAAAAATTCACTACAAATGTGAACAGACACAACCAATTTCCATACATTTTTCATTTGATTTTCATTTCATTCAATTTTACGCCCGTAAATGAAAAAAATAATTATAATTGAAGTCTGGTAAGCAAAAGTTACCTATTTGAAAATTAAAAAAAAAAAATTTATTTATTTACTTCGTCCATAAGTACATACATAATAACTACTTTCTTAGACATAGATAAAAAAAAAATATACCTATAAAATTATAATAATTTTTTCTCTAAATCAATCAATCGATAACAATTATATTCATTATTTGTTTTTTGAATACTTCTTTTGTAGAATCAAGTTCGATTACATTAGCATATTTGTTAAAAAACTGACAAGCTTTAGTAATCGGTTCATTTAATCCGTAATTTGTCGAATGTTGTAGGATGAAGAAAAATTGATTAGCCCTGTCTAAGACAACGTCCAGGAGTACCTATGTCTTATAAATTGTTTTAATAAAGGAGCACAATTAATATGTATGACCGGTTATTGCATTTTGTGATGCTTTTTTGCTTATTCTGAGGTAAGCTCAGGGGGGGTTCCAGGATTCTTCCCAAAGAAGCAACAAAACTTAGGTTTTGAAAGTTCCAAACTCAAGGAAACAGCCTTTTTTTATCCTTACTTTCAATCGGTTTTATTTATTGTTCTTGTTTATTACTAATTTACATCGATATTTTGATCTCTATGTTTAACAAGTAATCTCATATAATTCGTGTCCCCGGCACACAATCCGGAAAGAAGTCTGGTCGGAACTCACTATGAGAACCTATGTCAAATGAGCTAAGGAACTCAAAAGAAAAGTCTTTGGAATCCTATGTCCCCACAATACGGAGAAAAGTCTGGTCGGAACTCGGCAGGAGAACCTATGTCCAACGAGAGACTCGATGGAATAGTCTGTGGGATCCTAATGGAAACCCGTATGTCCCCAGTACACGACCTGGAGAGGATGTGTCCAATGAGCTAAGGAACTCAAAAGAAAAGTCTATGGAATCCGAATGGAATCCTATGTCCCCACAATACATAAAGAAGTCTGGGCGGAACTCGGCAGGAGAACCTTTGTCCAACGAGAAGCTCGAAGGAGTAGTCTGTGGGAATCCCAATGATAACCCTTATGTCCCCAAAATATGGAGATAGTTCTGGTCGGAACTCACTAGGAGAACCTTTGTCCAACGAGAAGCTCGATGGAGTAGTCTTTGGGAATCCCAATGGAAACCCTTATGTCCCCAAAATGTGGAGATAGTTCCGGTATAATTTGTTAGTATAATAATAATTTCCTGTTCTAAATTCTATTTTAAACTACCTGTGTTGATTTCTGATTCCCTAATACAACTAGCTACTTAATTACTATTTAGGACCAAAAATTCAAGAAAATGACGATCAAGAAGAGCTGCCTCTAATTGCCAAGTCTTTTTCCGGGTCTACTTGGCTCTGTATCTATACACTAAATGAATAAGTACTTAGAAACAGAGAATCGCAAGATCGACGATTTTGTGATAATTTTTGCTTCCTCATATGATATCGGCGGATGAAACTTACTGTGAAGTGTAACACAGTTAAACGTTAAAATTTCATGAAAACTAAAATTAATTTTTTTATGTAGGATAATGACGATTGTCGCGTACGACAACTCGTACTGTCTTTGTTTTGTTTCTTTTGTTTTTGTAAGGAGACCAGACTACACAGCAGCATTCCAAAATCGGTCGAACTAAACTTACAAATAACGACTTAATTGTATAAGGACACTGAAATTCTTTAAAATTCCTGAACAAAAATCCGAGCATAGAGTTTCCTCTAGACATAATATAGTTTATATGCATTCTAAAATCTAGCTTGGAATCGAACATAAGTCCCAAATTTTTGTGATTGAAAACTCTTTGAAGAACGTTATCGGATATAAAGTAGTCAAAGAAAATCTCATGGCACAAAAATTTTTTGCGTTTTTTTGACCATTTTTGAAAGCGGACATTTTTGGCTCCAAGACTTTTCAAAATCGGCTCCTTGCCTCTAAAATATTCTGGCAACACTGCAACATTCATAATTACCGACCTACAAGTATTTCTTAGTGCTTTTTTCTTGTTTAATAATGTTTTTTTTTTATATTGAAGGTAAACTCGTTTTTATTTATGTGTAAAAATATATTTATAGAGTTTGGCAAACTTCCTAGCGTATTTTACGACAAAAATGCGACTTTTTCCATTTATTAAGTCTTGCTACCTTTTTGAACTCAAGGTGAGTTTTTTTTTAGCTACCTGGCTTTAAAAAATCTGCAACGATAACGCCGGTAGCCTGGCATGGACTTAAACATGCATTCAGAGAAAGGACCTTTGGTAACTTTGAAGGAGAAACTAAAAGTCTTTAAATTTTATTACGTTTCTTCAAATATTTGTAAACTTTTAACTTTTACTTAGAATAAATTAAACTTATCAGATGAATCAATAAGTACTAATACCTACAACTTAAACTTTTATAAACTTACCTTTCATTCAAGCTTAAAAAAAAATCCTTAATTTCCAAACTTCAAACTTGGATGAGTAGAGTATTGATGATTTTTTTTTTTTTTCATAAAAAAAAAACTAACAAAAAAATTCACCCACTTCCAATAGTGTAAACAGTATTGTGTCACTCAAACTATTTGATTTTTAATTCTGCACCAATAACAACAACAAAAAAATAGGAGGTGGTTAAACAAACAAACAAAAAACGCAATAGTGTAACCGTTAACCAATTTCTTTTCGCATTTCTCTATTTTTATTTTTGCTTTTTTCTATACACACAAAATTTTGTGTACACTTTTTCACTTTTTTATTTTTGTAATATTTTTCTTCTACAATAACAACAAAAACAACAACAACACATTCATGATTTTATCCTTATTTTGTATTTTATTTTTTTTTTTTTTATTTATTTGTATCCGTCTTTTCTTTTTATTCCAACAACAATTTTCACTCGAGAGAAATTATACACAGAAAAGACGGAAGAGTGCAAAATTACACAACAGAGAAGAAAAGTTGAAGTAGAAGAAGGAGAAGCTGATGATGATGATGATGGGAAGGAAAACTTTGTTTTCATTTTTCTTTTTCAGCCACTGCCACACTCTGCCACCTTCTCTCTGCCACCACCAACATAAAAAAAAAAAACCAACAACTAACAACACCCACACATGGACAAATGCAAAGCACAAAATCTACTCCACCAACAAAAATAAAGGATGGGGAATTTAGAGGATTTCAGGATGAAATCCTTGATTTTGCAAACACAAGGATTTTTTTTTTCACGTCACATACGTTTCACTGCGTAGATAATTTTTTCAGATTTTTTTTTCCTTCCTCAAGTCATGTTTTATTTTTTTATTGTTCTTTGATCATTGTGAATGAACAACAAAACTATTATTGGAAACTATGTCAGTAGAAACGAAAAAAGAATCAAAACAAACGATGTTAAGAACTACCTTCATCATCAAGTTGACCGGTTTTTTTTTCCGATTCTTTTTTTTTTGTTAATTTAACTTGGTAAAGAATACCACACAAGTAAAAAAGATACAAAGAGAAAAAATTTAAAAAAAAAAAGGGATAAGATTGAGATCCTTATCAAAAAAGGACGAAAAAAGAATGTAAAAATCATAAGATGATGATAAAAAGGAGCAGGGACAATGTGTAGGGATTCTTTTTTACTCCTACACGATGGATAGAAGCTATGGTTTAGCCCGGCACAGTGACGACGACAACGACAACACTCAACTCGATGGTGTATCTGTCTATATATGAGTGTACAGAGAAATTACATCACTTTACAAGGAAACCAAAACTCAACCCA
The DNA here is from genome assembly GCF_945859705.1 of Episyrphus balteatus. Lineage (NCBI taxonomy): Eukaryota > Metazoa > Arthropoda > Insecta > Diptera > Syrphidae > Episyrphus > Episyrphus balteatus. Next base: position 98,571,611 of record NC_079135.1, on the reverse strand, counting down.
TCGCAAAAAAAGGAAGAATGAAAAATAAGAAAAAAAAAGCATAATTTTAGTATACATTAAGTATGTGTATGTGTATTTGGTTGCTCCTTTTTGGCCTACATTTCGTCGGAACTCAAAAAAAAAAAAAAAAGTGTGAACTTTTGACACTTTTTTTCTGTTTGTGTAGAAAGAATTTAAACTTTCATCAGCGATTGAATCAAATTTCAATCAATTATTTGATTAAATCGAAGAAATTTTACAGTTTTTTACTGATTTCAAATTACAAGCACTTTTTTCTTCAATATTAATTGAAAAAAGTGCAACCGTCCGCGAAAAGACCGAACGATCTAACATATAAAACTCAACTGCTGCTGAAATGGTTGAGAATTTTTTTATTAAAAACTCACTCAAGGCAAATTCAGGTAGAAAAAAAAGAGCTTTTTCCTCTATACACAAATAAGCAAAGCTTAGACGAATGAAGAAGTAAAAGAAAAGCGGTAGAGATAGAGAAATATATTCTTTATAAAAGCTTTTTTAGAAATTGATTTGACATTTTTTTTGTGTTTTGTGATAATCTTAAAAGTGTGTAAGATGAGTGAAAAAATTTAAGAACTTGCGCAGAAATGCAAATTTTATATCTATCCATGCTTTCTCAGAGTTTTAGATTATAGTTGTTGTGTTTTTTATAGTCTTTATGCTGATTTTCATTTCTTCTTTGTTGTTTTTTATTTATTGTTTTTGTTTACACCGGCCACAGTGCCTGTGAGCGGTGCTTGCCAATAAATGAGTGATTTAGTTTTTTGTTTACGTTCGCCACGTGAGCGAAAGCTTTTTATTTGGTATATTTTTTGTTTTGATGAATTTTGGAATTTGACTCAATTTGATTTTGTCGGTTGTACTGTAGGTAACTGTGTAGCCAGGGTTGGCTGAGATTATAAGTACTTTAATAAAAAAAAAAAAATAAAATATAATATTGATTACACTGGTTTACAAGGGTTTTGTTGTCAAAACAAAAAAATTACTTTTCTGAAGGTTTTCGGTGTAAAAAAAAATTAATCAGCTCCCGTTTTTGAAATATTACCGTTAGAAAATGCTGTACTTCAGACCTTATTTTTTATATAAGGACATTTTTTTGAGCATATTTGGTAACGGTTTCCACAAGAACTATTTTCTTTCAAAACCTGTTTAAATCTTCTCAATATCTTTATTATTGCGCGAGATATCTTAAAATGAAGTAAATGGGTTTGGCTTCATATATAAATAAAATGCACGACTGGGTCGGACGAACTTGCTCTTAGAGTTAAAGTTGCTTAAATTTTTAAGACTTTTTATATAAAAAATTTGGAAAAAAAATAAAATTCGTTTTTTAAAAAAATAAAATAAAATCTGAAATCAAATTGCCCTCCAAAACAAGTATGCAGACAAGTAAAAAAAAAAATTTTCAAAATCGTTAGAGCCGTTTTTTTTTAAACTAATTTTTTATAAATAATTTTTTGGAAAAAAAGTTTTAAAATAAAATTGGTAGAAAAATTGGTTGAAAAAAAATTTTCAAAATCGTTAGAGCCGTTTTTTTTTAAACTAATTTTTAATAAATAATTTTTTGGAAAAAAAGTTTAAAAATAAAATTGGTATGCCATTTTGTAGAAATCACTAATCAACATCTAAAAACAAAATTTCAAAAAATTTCAATCTCCCGTTTTCGAAAATTTTTTCAAAAATCCAAAAATTATTTTTTTGGAAATTTTATTTTTAGTTTATATTTAAATTACATAAATGCTTCTTCACAAAAAATTTCGTTAAAATCGAATAAGCAGTTTCGGAGATAATCGGATTTGAAAAAAAAATGGTTCTATGGTATGTACCGTTAATAATGATTTTCAAACAAATTTTTTTTCATTAAAAGACCCTAACACTTCAATTTTTTAAATAAAATCGTTATAGCCATTTTTGAGATATTTCAATTTTAATAAAATCGGTATATGACAAGTACCGTTATTTTTGGTCCAAAAAAAATAATTCCAAAAACCCCTCTGGAGAGTCGCCAAATAACGCTACATACCAAGTTTGACATTAATCGGTCCATCCGTTTAGGCTGTAGCTCCTTGTACAGACAGACAGACTGACAGGCTGACAGACTGACAGACGGACTTTCGGGACCCACTTTTTTGGCATTGTCTATCATCGTAATGTCATCTAAAAATGTTATCTTAACCTTTTTTTTTCGAATACATAACTTATATATAGTAGGTACCTATATCGCAAGTAAAAATGCCAAACAACTGAGGATATCTCGGGCAGTAAAAAAGACATCGAAAAGATTTAAACGGGCCTTGAAAGAAAATAGTGCTTATAGAAACCGTTACCAAATATGCTCAAAAAAATGTCCTTATATAAAAAAATAAGGTCTGAAGTACAGCATTTTCTAACGGTAATATTTCAAAACGGGAGCTTATTAATTTTTTTTTTACTTCGGATTCAAGCTCAGCACACCGAAAACCTTAAATAAAGTTTATTTTTGTTTCGGCAACAAAAAAAAAGTTGAATTTTGTTAACCAGTGTTATTCGTCTTGCTGAAATTTTAGAATGTCTATATTTAATCGTTGTATCGCATCGCCTTCCTTAGTTCAATAAAATGCTTTTTTATATAATTTTGAACCAATATATTTCGAGGTACATAATTCCTAATCTTCACTTCAGGGTCTAAATAAAATTTACATGGATAAAGCATTTTTATAAAATACCTAACAACATTAAAAAAAAATACAAAAATTTCCTATCCTTTTGAAATAATATTGGTTTAAATTTATATTTTTTTGAACTAAGGAAGGCGATACAAAGATTAAATAAAAGCTTAAAATACTTTGCCTAATCAGAGAAGCTGAAAAAAATTTAATTCATTTGCCAATAAAATTCCCTATTGTGACTTTAAAAAAAAAAAATGGTGAGATTTTATGAAATAAAATTTTTTAATGAACTATAAGGAAAATAAGATCAAAAAATAGTGAAGTATCGAAGTAAAAGACGCCTCATTAAGGACGCGTTTTTATGAAATATAAAGTCCTCATAAAATATAAAGTCTTGAAGGACATAATGACTTTCCTAAGTGAAAAGTCCGCATGAGGAAAAGCCTATATGAAATTTTGTGAAAAGTCACAAGAGTGTCAGCACTTGTATGATATATGTTAAGCTTTCCCACAAAAAATCTGTACATTTGTATTATAATTGTTTGGATACCATCCATAAAAGTTTTTTTCATTCCTGTATTTTATATTCATTATAATAATACGTATTGAGTCAAATTCAGTCAGTTTGAGTTGAATTGAGATAAACTTAAAAAAACAAAGCAGCTGTTTCAACGGAAAGAATTGAGTTGAGGTGGTTTTCATCAGGGATGGTTATTTTGTAAATTATGTTTATATTTGCTTTTGTTAAAGGTTAAATAATATTTTTTTTTTAAACAAAGTATGGTAACAGTATAGTATAGCAGTATCGCATATAAAATACCGAACTTTACTTAACAGAGTATGCATCTAGGTACCTATATTAAAAGATAAAAAGGTACCTAATTGTTACCGAGGATTTTTGTTAAATAATCTTAGTATTTTTTTATTAATAAAATAGGTATTTTATTCTTAAAAAAAATTTAAATACATATTTATGTGTTTGTTTTGACCTCTCACAAATCTATTCGTTTTGCCCAGTGCAAGACTATGTGCAAGCTCTGAAACTAAAGTGAGTTATGAGACAGCCCTCCGTTCATATATGAATTGTTCAAAACTTATTGTTTCCTTTCTATAAATTATTCATGCATAATTTATTTTCAACCACCACCCATTTCATATGAAACTAAAAGAATTTTTGGTCTAAAAATGTAATTCAAAATACTAAAGGAATGAAACCTATTAATGTAGAAGCTGTAGGGTTCACATCTGTAGTAATCATCAAAAAAATCCTCCCCAAATTTCTTTTTTTTTTTTTCCTTTACAAATCTAAAATGCTTCGAGTAAGCAAGTGTAAATGGTTAAATGCATTCCCACTTTTGCTGTTGTGTAACGAAATCCACCAGGATATAACACTATTGTTTGAAAATCTAATGTCTAAGAATCTAAGCCACCACTTATTCTTTGGCACGCTTCTTAGTCCTTGGGGGGTAAATTCAGATACACCACTATAATACCGTACCGTTAAAAATCACCCTTATTTAATTTTTGTTTATATACGTATAATTCCTTTACTTTAAGGAAGGGGTTCATATGTAAGGGTGTTTTAAGAGCACTATACAAATGTCAAAAAATTTAGAAAACAAAAAATTGTAAAAAAAAAAGTCCTTTTTCATCATAAATGCAATCTATGTCGTCAGTAAACTTTTTGCCTTTGTTTTTTTTTCCTTTTATTGTTTTAATTTATTAAAACATCATTATTCCCATAAATTTAATTTATTCTCTTTAAAACGACCATCAGAGAGATATAATAAATGTCAACAACAAGCAAAAGGTTTTGCTTTTATTAAATCGAAAGGATTAACCTACTCTGATGAATGGTGTTGGTTGGTCATTTTGCATTCACTTTTCGCATAAGAATATTCATCATGACGACAACAGAATGGAGGAATTATGTAAAATAATATTCAAAATGAATTTTAAATTTTAATTAAGAATCCAATTCCTCAGACTTTTTTTTGAGGGGGATTCATATCATAACATACCTACCTTTTCGAGCATATTAACAGTCGTGTGTTTCATATGTCATTCCATTTATCATCAGACAGACTCCAACAAGGAGGAAGTAAGGTAGGTATTACAATTATTATTTAAGAATGAATCAACGAAATTCTGCAATAAAAAAGCTTATCTAATATTTATGAGGAAAATACTCCTATAAAGGGGTGCCGTGAAATAACGCCGAGCGAAATAACGCCGAATCCCAAAATTCGGCGTTATTTCACTTTACAAAAGCGAAATAACGCCGAATTTCAACATTCGGCCTTATTGCACTTTGTCAAAGTGAAATAACGCCGAGTCCCAACTGAGAAATAAGGCCGAATGTTAGAAAAGTCAGCATAAGAGCAAACGCAAGTTAACGGGTATGTTACCCTTTTTCTTATTTTCAAAGGCATATAAGGCCCAAATTTATTTGGGCACAATGGCTCCCATACCAATTTGGGACTTATGTCCATCCCATCGAGGTATAGGTTCCAAAAAAGTTTTGGCTCTTATATGCCTCTTAATGTCTTAATTATTCATTAACCTAGATAAGTTTCAAGATGTGATACAAATGTGGCTCAGGGACATAAGACCCAAGGACATAACGCCCACTCTTTATTTTTGGGAGTTATGTTCCACTTGAGTGGGACGACATTTAATTTAAGAATTATATCTCACTTGAGTGAGACATTAGCCCAACATATTTTTTATTTAGCTGGGACATAAGCCCCACACTTTTCGAAATATAAAATAATAATGTAGAATAACTTTTGTTCTATTTTATTCGCGTTTTGTTTCAGATTCTTTAAATGAAAAAAAAACTTTGAATACAACCAACCTCGCATGATAAGCGCGGGTCATTTGGAAAATTATCTCGCAAATAAGGCGGTCATCACAATACAAAGATAAGAAACGAATAAATCCCACCTGTTTTAATTGGTGGAAGGCAAAGCGGAAAAAAATTTGCTTACATGAGAATCTATTACATTTTCGGAACCCAAACGCGAAGCGGAAAAAAATTTTGCCCACGGGAGAATCAATTTTGAGGTGTGAAAATAAAAATTCGCGCGAATTTTTATTTTCACACCTCAAAATTGATTCTCCCGTGGGCAAAATTTTTTTCCGCTTCGCGTTTGGGTTCCGAAAATGTAATAGATTCTCATGTAAGCAAATTTTTTTCCGCTTCGCGTTTGCTAAGTTATAACACAAACATATCTTTGTTGTTTGGTATACACATAAAAACAATAATAATACCCAGGACTTAGGCGTATAAACAGTGAAGTATGTTTGTAGGCTGGGGACATACTGTCCTGCTTTGGATACACTATTGGATAGGCGTATGTGCCAATAGGGTGGGACATAAGTGTAAAATCGAATTTTGTAACTATCCCAAATCCAGTTGGGAAATAATTTTATAATTTGTGAATTCTTCGTTAGTGAGACATAATGTCCATCTTTTATTTGTGGGTCTTATGTCGAACCTGAGTTTGACAATTAATTTGGAACTTATGTCTCACTCAATTGGGACTTAAGTCCACAAATATAAAGTGGCTGTTATTTCCATGGGCCTTATGTCCCTTTGCCAAGAATATGCCATTTCAATACCAAACTGACTACAGGTGGTTACATTGCAATTTTTCCTAAGCTCCACTTAGCAGGATTTGCCTCACTGAAAAAGTGAAATAATGCCGAATCGGCGTTATTTCACTTTGTCATTGTGAAATAAGGCCGAATGTTGAAATTCGGCCTTATTTCGCTTTTGAAAGTGAAATAACGCCGAATTTTGGAATTCGGCGTTATTTCGCTCGGCGTTATTTCACGGCACCCTATAAAGGTGATGTAAAAGAGAAAAAAATCTTCGGTTATAATATATTATCAATTCCATTTGGGAGGACTGAAGGAGGGTTGCATATCTATTTTTATGCTTTCATATCCGGTTATAGGTACTCTCATACTCCATTATATTTATTCATAAATTTCTACTACTATTTTTACATAGAAATGAAAAAAAAAAATCTATGCAACTTCTGTTTATGCGATGGCACGTGTCCAAAATACCTACCCTTCAAAAGAATTTCTTCAATTTTTTCATATAGATAAAGTCAAAAAGGTGCGGTAGTGTAGTCTGGTAGCTATATATGAATCTAATCTGGATAAGGGATTCATGCATTGACTGTTTGTGGCATTGAAATTTTATTTTATGTTTGAGTATTCGAACATTGATTTGATTAAAGGACGATAGCATCAAGATTTTAGGTTTTCTTTAATTCAAATTTTGTTTTTAAAAAATGGTTTCTTTTAAGTTTTGAAATTTAACATCCTCGACATAGTGAATGACATGCTATCTAGATAACTGGGAGCTTCCCTGAATTTTTTAAGAGACGATTTTTTTATAAACACTTCCTAGTTTTCGAAAAAAGGATTTTTAAAAATTTGTTATTGTTTTTTTTTAAATTAAAAAATATAAAGTAATAGGTATTTAATAATTTTAAAAAATCGTTTAAATCGATTCAGAGACAAAGATAAAGTAGAAAGATAATTTTGTAGGCATTGTTTAGAAAAACTAATTTATTACTTTTTAAAAACTAATAAATACCTAATGAAAAATTGTTTTTTTTGAAATAAGAATGCAAACAAAATCATCAAACACCGTTATTTGTGATTTAAAATTACGCTTTATGTGATGGCAACATCAAGAAAGTACAAAAAACAAAAAGAATAATAGAACAAAGAAAAATGGACGCTTTTGAATGGGTTGCGTCCCGTCTGGGTTCAAAAAACATATATTTTTAAATAAAAAAAAAAAATATTTAAGTATTAAAAACAAAATAAACAAAGTTTGCACAAAGAAAAAATTAAACCACCTTAAAAAATGATAATGACCCCATCATGATCCCATCTTCTTAAAACAGTAAGATTTCTTTTTAAAATAAATGGAATCCGCTCAAACTCTTTTAAATTTAAAGTGAACCTCATTTTATTTTAAAAAGAATTTTCGTTGAAACAACTAAAACAAATTTAAATTTTTTTTTAGACTTCAGCCTTAGTTGCAGGTTATCATACTAAAAAGATAAAATGATTTTCTTCTTCAATTAAGTGCATTTTTTTAAGTTAAGTACAAGAAGTTAGAAAAAGATTTGCATGCTAAGTTTTTCTCATTTAAATTTTGTTGGCGATTCGAAAACTGGTTAAGGGCTATGTGAAGTTGGCACCCCCAAATGCTAATTTTTTTTTTTTTTCTTTAAACGTGCCTGGTTCGATTGCCCAAGATTATCCCAGGATAGCCAAAGATTTTTCTTCGCTAGCCCACTCTTAGTTCTAAAATTAACGGATTTTTTTTTTCTATTTCACCTCAAAAATCACAAAAAATAACATTTTTTTTATTCAGTGTAAAAATTGTTGGTTTTTCACTGCGGTTCATTTAACCAAAGTTAGCCCAGGATCGCCCAATTTTTTTTTTTCTTTACTTCCACTATTTTTTTCAAAACATAAAACAAAGCTTTATTTTTCATATCAGAAACCGAAAAAATTGTGATTTTTTTTGTGAAAAAATCGTTTGTGTTTAAAACCGTGGTTTGTTTGACTAAAGTTAGCACAGGATAGCTCAACTTTTATTTTCGCTTAGTTTAAAAATTTATAGAAGCATTAGTTTTTATTCACCTCACAAAAAAAAATTAAAAATAGTACGCATACACCACAGTGACCTTTTTAAATTATAATTTAGAAAAAGTAAATCCACTGGTGTGGACATTGCGCCTCAAAAGTTATTTATTTGACTTAGAATTCTAACTTGATTGAATGCTGTCCATATAACATTCCAGTAAAAGAAGCTCAAGTTGATTTGTTTCATTTCACCTTAAAAACCACAAAAAAACAAATATTTTTCAAGTGTAAAAATCATTGCATTTTTTGGTTTGCTATATAAGCACCTAAAAAAGTTACATGATTAGTAAAATCTATCCAAACAATTTTCAAAAGTTAATAACAAATATAAAATGGTTTGTAATGTGATTTCTTTTTCAGTACAAACTAGAACTTTTTTTGAACTTTCTCAACTAACCTTGGTAGGTAATTCCAAAAAAATTAAATTAAAATTAATTAAAAAATTATGACAAAAAAAACTTTTTTCAAATAACCAACCTTTTTTTAAAATCCAAATTGTTGGTTAATTGAAAAAAAAGTGTAAAGAGGATAATTTTTACATTAAAAAAAAAAAAAAACAAATTTTGATTTTTAAGAGTTTGAATTTTTATGTAGCTCAAGCTGAAAATTTAAAACGTTTTAAAAGAAAACCAAACAATTTATAGAGAAAAAAGCATTCCATTTTTATTCAATGTATTTATAGCACAAATATATTTTTTTTTTTTTGTTCATATCGTTTTATACTTGCAGAGAAGATGGTGGTAGATTTTTTTATAAATCTCTCATCGTTATCCTTATGTATTTAATATTAAACCTATAACTTTAATATTCTTAACAAATTATGATCTTTTTATTTTATTTTATTTTTTATGATAATAATAGTATTTTTTGTTTTTGTATTAATGTAAAACTTATATTTAAAGCTTGAAATTCTCGATAAATCAAAAAGATATAAGATAGCACAGCAAAATATATATGTTTTTTGTTTTTTTTTTTTTTTTTTTTGTGAGAAATATGTATGTATGTTATGATTTTTTATATATTCTGCCGTATATATAATATGTTATAATAATATAATTATTAGCATTCATTTTCATATAAGAGTATACACGCCCATCAAAAATATTTTGATTATTATTTTTTTTTCAAGAGAATAGGTATATAATATGTTTTTTTTTATGCATTTCATATGAGAAATTCAAATAGTTGTTGTTATTGTTTTGTAAGCAAATAAATATATATTTTGTTTACTATTCTTGTTTTTAAATATAATATTTTTTTTTTTTTATTAAAATCAGTAAGCTTAGCATTTATTGTTAACATTTAGGGTTCATTTTAGGTTGATTTTAGGGTGAATTCATATAGTACATTATTTGTATAATTTTGTTTTGATTCATATTTTTTTTTTTTTTTTTTTTTTATAGATATTAAGAATAAATATGGAATTTGAAGATTTAAATATCAGAAAGAAAAAAAATAAATAGAAAAAACATTTATTCATTTCATATAAAAAATTCGTAGACAAAAAAATCATTTCTTGATGAATTTTTAACTTTCGATAAAAATTCAATTAGATTAGCAATATAAGCACTTTAATGAAATGATGATTGTTAAAGTATGATCATAATTAGAGGTCGGACAGAACTTTTTCACCAATATCTTATTGAATTTTTTTGTTAATTTTTTTCAGAAAAAAATTGAATCTTTAAACCTCTACACAACTAGTTTTAGTTAAAATTTTAAAAAGTCAACAATGGTAAGCAAACTTACAATATTTTTTGTGTAGGTAGTTACTGTTTTCAGTTGAACAGAAACATCTTAAAAAAAAAAAATCTCTTTAGATAATGTTACCAACGGTGACAAAATTTGGTTTTAACCTATAATTTTTGAAAGGAGTGCTTGAAAATAACTTAGGTAAATGAAAGAGTGTTTTTAAAAAGGTTAAATAACCCAGTGAAAAAACCTAAGTAGTAAGATTATAAAAATTATAAAAAAAATTTCAACAGTTATAAGATTCAAGAATAGAACAAATCCTTTAAAATTCGACAAGTCTATTTTTAACACTTCTGGCAACTCTGATTATTTCATTAGGCAATTTCTTGACTGCTTGGCTTAAACACTCACAATAACATTTTGTCCAAAAAACTTAATTGAATAATTATATTTTTAATATCTTATAATAAAGCATTGTTTTTACATTTTTATGTTGCACAATAATAAAAAGTAGTAAAAAATAAACGAATTCTTATTTGTTTTTTTTTTTTTTTATTTTAAGTAATAGAAATGATTGAAAATCTTAATGAGCAAATTTATTATTTATTCAGCTTCAATTTGTTTTATCAATAAATTCGCAACAGAACTGCTTCAGAGAATATGTAGACAAAAACAAAAAATTAAAATTAAATTTATGTATAATTTAAGTTGACTTTGATAAAATTGTATTTGAGGCGTTATATTCAAAAATGGATTAATAACAAAAAAGCATTATTTTAATGTTCAAAGAAATAGCAATTAAACGTATTCTCATTTATTAAACAAAATTGTATGCAAGTAATTTTTTAATCCTCTAGAATTTTCAGTTTTCAGTGGAATAATAATGCTTCGATTGGCCTGCTTTTAAGTACTTACTAATCAAGATATTCTAGCTAGAGAAGTAAACAATTTCCAATTTGGTCTTCAAAGTCAAAAACGTATCTATTTTTTCCAGTTATGACCATGAATTTGTCTTATTTTCTTGTTAAAAGTAATGACACAATTATTGGAGATATTGCATTTCAATTGGTTAACAAGTTAATGCGTCTACGCTGCGTCTACCCAGTTTCGTGGAGAAGAAGGCAAATCCAAGACTTAATCGTCAGTGATAGTGAAATGCATGACTTGGACGCACGTACTTGCTCTAATGTACATATATACATTTGGGCGTTCGTTATTTTTGAATCAAGTTCCTAAGTGGAAAACTGTTTCTAAATAATAAAAAAAAAATCCCCTAATTTGTTCAGATTTTTATTTTGACGCTAGTAGAAGGAGAGCCAGCGACCTAAAGTTTGTTTGAGTCAAACACCGAAAACTAGAAGTCAAAATCTCTTTTACTTTTTGAAAAAAACTAAAAATATCGAAAACTGTGTTTTTTTGTTCGGGATCAGTATTCTCAGGGATTTTTTCTGAATTGTTTTTTGACTTTTGGCATTTTTTAGCACAGACCATTCCATTTAAAGGGAAAGAAAGTCTTAAGTAGGTACACTTTTGACGTGTCGGTGAAAAATTAGATGATTTTGTAATTTTCAGTTTTCTCAAAAAGTAAAAGAGATTTTGACTTCTAGCTTTCGGTGTTTGACTCAAAATATATAAGTGAAATAAGAATTGGAAAAAAAGTTAGTACTTAATTGGGTAGATTTTTTGGAATAAAAACTGTTTGAACTTTTTTTGAATTTTTTTTTTCAAAATTTGGTGTTTGAAATTTTTTGTTTCAAAAACTATTCATCAAAAAACATTTATATAAAAACCAGAAAGTAGTATAACTTTGTACCTTTAAAAAAAGGTATCGTTTAGTTTTGTAAGTGTTGCCGTTCTCTTTAAATATTTTTTTTTTTGATTTAAGGTCGAGTTCTTAATTTAAAATTTTTTCACATTCAAGTGCTTGGCAGACCGTTTTTGCCACGGCTGACGAGACTTTTTTTTTGCAGTAACATGCCTGGGAATGTCCTTAAACATATTTCATAGGGCTGAATACTAAGCAATTACCTGCAAACTTTAGGTCGCTGGCTCTTAGACTATAGATGGTGCCCCAAGAGGGTTAAAGTTTTTTCTCATTTAAAATAGGTATATGTTGACTTATTAGGCCCAAACAAGACATACATGTCCTGACTAAACCCCTAGTCCTAGAAAAATGGTTTATACCTTTTTGAAAAGGGTGTTTATTGTTTAATATAGAATAGAACCTCATCAAAAAATTTTACATTTAGGCTATATCTAAAAAAATGGCCTTATAAGAAATATACCTATTTCAAATGAGAAAAAAATTTAACCCTCTTGGGGCACCATCTAGCGACTCTAGCGTCAATATAAAAATCTGAAAAAATTATGGGATTTTTTTTTATTATTTAGAAACAGTTTTTCCACTTAGGAACTTGATTCCCGAAAAAAACCTAAATAACGAACGCCCTAATATACAAACATTGGCTTAGAATTATTATCAAACTTCTTATTTGAACAATCATAACAGAGTAATTTGAAATTAATCTAAAACAAAACAATAACATAAGTACAATTTTCTTTTCATATTGCGAAAATAGTAGTCCATGTTTTTAAAATTTTTAGAAAACTATTTTTTCAAAATCGTAAGAGCACCTGATTTCAACTTGCGCAAAAGGTGAAATGTAAAAATTAAAAAACAAAAATTCATAGCCCCATTAAAAAAAAAGATTCTTCATTTTTTTTTTTTTTTTTTTGTAAAAAGACCAAAAATGTGTTTTTCAAAAGAACGTATTTTTAATTTTGCGGTAACTAAAACACCTTTTTATAAAAATTTGGATTAAAATCAGTTGATTTATTTACGAGTAGGTTAGAAATGAAGAAAATGGGTCCATAAATATTTTGTTTACCTACTTTGAAAGTATAATTTTATTTGACACATTAAACACACAAAATAAAATGAAAATCGTTAGAGCCGTTTTTGAGAAAAGTCAGTTTTTCTATTTTGGTTAGGTATATGGCAGATGAATTTTGGTGCTAAAAATAAAATTTCAAAAACTCTTAACTATTTAGTTTGAGTTCATTAGTTTAGGCTCTGTTTCAAGAGCTGCTAGTTCAATTACAATGCACAAAAAATTTAAGTTTTTGTATGATGAATAAACCAAGCAATACTTTTCCAAAGGTTTTTAATGTGCTGAGCTCGAATTTGAATTCAGAAATATTCTATCAGCTCCCGTTTTTAAAATATTACCGCTAGAAAATGCAAAAACACCTGTTTCTGAAGTTATGCTGCAATGTGAGGGAATTTTTTTCAACACTCTTTTTGAAGGTTATATGTATAAGAATTGCTTTTCTTCTTTAAAAATCTGTTTAAATCTTTGCGATACCTTTTTTATATTCCGAGATATTTTAATTTGAAGTTAGTGCAGTTTGAAATAACGTTATTGATAAAATAAGCCAAAACACACGCTATTAAACTTAAGATATCCCGGATAATAAAACAGATATCGGAAAGATTTAAACAGATTTTCAAAGAAGAAAACAGTTCTTATAGAACCCGTTAGAAATTATGTTGAAAAAAGGTATCCCACAACATAGCATAACCTCAAAAACAGACAAAACACGTTTTTTTCTCAAATTCGAATATTCCGCAATATTTCAAGAACTAAGATTTATAGAATATTTCTGCACACCGAAAACTATTGCAAAAGTATAGTTTGGTTTATTCATAATAAAAATAGTCAAATTTTGTTGACCAGAGCTATCAGCCAAAAAACGTGTTTTTGCATTTTCTAATGGCAATATTTCAGCAACTAGAGCTGATAGAACATTTCTGAAACCGGATTCGAGTTCAGCACACCAAAAACCCTTGGAAAAGTATTGTATAGTTTATTCATCCAAAACCTTGTTGTGCAGTGTTATATTCAAACTTCGTTGTTAAGAGATTTTGGTTTTTAAGAGGTGAAATTGAAAAATAAATTTTAGCACCGATATTAAGGGGGGAAATCCCTCTGGAATTTTTTATTTTTGCATTATTTTTTTTTTTGCGTAATAAATTCATTTATCAACCGAAGAAACTATTTTCAGTGGTGTTAGCCTTAAATGAAGCCTCAAAAGTGCCTAGATAGTCCCGAAACCAATGCGCTCCGAACTTACTATAGTACGAAAACGAAAACTTTAAACGCATTTTTTTCGAAACTAGTTTTTTTTCGCGCCGTGCAATGTAACTCAAAAACTAATGAAGCTATCGACTTGAAATTTGAAGCAAATTACTCCTTAACTTATTGGCCACAACATGAACCTAAAAGTTGAATAAAATTTGTACAGTAAATATGTTTTTTAACTACTTCTTTGTAAAAAAAACATGTTTTTTTTCGTTTTTTTGATTTCTAATTTTTATTTTTCATTAAAAAAAAATAAATTTAGGTTCATGCAATGCGTATTAATATCATCTAACGGAAAAAAATTTCTTTTTTGATTTAATATGATTTCCTGGACCTGTGCATTGCACGGCGTAAACTAGAGGCGTCAACTTTGAAAGGCTCCAGAGCCGCCATTTTGTTATTTTTTCATTTCAAACAAAATTTTTTCAATACTTAATAATGTCAGTAATATCTTGTCTTTTTCCAAATTTCAATAAGTGCTTTCAGTTTTTCATAAAAAAATATTGAAAAAGGTGTCGTCCAGAGGTATTTCCCCCCTTAAGGGTTCTTCTCATACGGCCAAAATAGAAGAAGTTATTTTTCTGAAAACGTATTTAACGATTTTAATTTAATAAAAAATACATGGACTCTAGTAAACAAGGACCAACCTCTGATGTTAAAATAATATTTGTTGGATTTTTAAATTTAAAAAAAATTCTAAAACTCTTTTGTTATACAAGAAATTTTATGGTAGACTTCATTTTTTTTTAATTTAAAATACCTACGTACATAGTTATTATAATTTTCAGGTTTTAATTAAATTTTTAATAAAATTAAATTGAAAATATTCTGTTATGAACTTTTAAAAATCAAATTTTGATGGCAAAATTATTCTTTTATGATTTTTATTTTTTCTCATATATGTACATTTAGATTTTAAAAATTCTAATATAAAAAGTTTAAAAAATGTAAGCATATTAACTCTAAGAGCAGGTTCGAGTGACCTAGTGCATTTTGTTTTCAAGCCTTTTTTCAGCCTTTTAGTTATAGACGGTGGCAGAAGCGAAACGAAGAAAACAGCACTCTCTTTTGTATTCTAATTGAAATATATTTTTTAACCTTTCTCCACGGTGAACGGCGGCATTAAAGTTCAGTGATGGTTTATTAATGTTGTTTGATTTGAGAAATTTTTTTTTACATAAATTAAGGTTGCTTAAAGTTAAACAAATTTTAAGATTCCTTTATTGATATGACTGAATATCTTCGTATTGATTTAAATATGAGTATGAAAAATGCATTTCCTTAAAATTTGTCCATAGATTCATTGAAAAACTGCTGATAGAAACAAGAGTTCCTAAAATATTGAATACAAGAAAAATAACTTCAAAAGTTAACATTATCAAAGGGAGTACACTAGAGTTGCTCAACAAATCCTTTTGTTTTGAAATTTTTCGTTTTTTTCTCGTCCATATCTTAAAACAATATTTAAAAAAGTGTGCGTTCAGGAAAAAAGAAAACAAAAAAAAAAAAACAAAACAAAAATATATGAGAGAAGAGTATTATAGTAAGAAGAATCTAGATCAAGATATAATCTTTTTGTTCTAAGGTTACAAAAAAAAAAAAATTACACAATTTAGAAAAATACTTTTACTTTTTAAATTATCTCTCTTTTTTTTGTTTTTACTTAACTTATTTAACTCTTCACAAGAATAATTATAATAATAAATTTATGTGTTAAACACAAATATTACACAAATAACACATATACATTATTACTTTTTTTTTTCTTATATAAATGTTTATATACTCTTATTTTTCCTCGATCTTCTATATCTTTTACATTTTTTTAAAATTTATTTCTAATGCCTTAAAACTGATTTACCTTTAACTCATTACCCTGTAACTGAACTAATCGAAATGCTTCTCGTATTGTCGGTGTCATTAAAAGTTTCAAATTCTCTTCCGCCTCACCCGGCAAAGATCTTAACAACTCCATTGAAGCTACAACAAGTTGTGCCAATGCAGCACGTTTATAATTTGAATCCTTAAATATACTTGTCGCACGTTGTTGTTCAATTTCTGGTGATATCTGTTCTGAATCTAATTTTTGTGGTCGATTCGTATCGAAAGGATTCGTTCGTGATTTCGGTTGAAATTCACTTATCAACGTTGTCATTGTTACACTATCCTCTTCCGGTGACTTAATCGGTGAACTTTCAGCTGTTTCCGAACGACTTGATGAACTTCCAGGATCATTTTCATTCAGCGAACTCTGTCTTGTTAAAAATGGATTTAATGATTTCGTTCGTTTCTCATCCTTAAGACTTCCATTTTCCACATCATGCATTGTTGAATTATTCAAATACAGCTCACAAACTAAATTCCATGCATCTTGCAAACAAAATAAATACCTTACAAAATTTTCCTTCTTTTTAACAGTTGTAGTATTCAATCTTGAACACGATTCAAGTATAAAATGTAAATCATCCGGTCCCAAATTATAAACAACAATATCATTTAAATATGAATCAACTAATGCAATATAATAAATCATCCATGATGATGTCATTTGTTTATAAAGATTCGCAGCAAATTCTATATTCGAAACCTTTTGCATAAGAAATTTTAAGCCAGGTCTTGAGTCAAACTCTAGCGAACTGGTCAAATACTGTTTAACACAACGCAGTAGAATTTCCTTAGAACGGAAATCTAAATCATATTCAGAGTTAGATGTTGTTGTTGAGTAATTGTCAAAAATGCAAGTCGATACAGCTTGAGGAACGCATTTTAAACGGGATAGTAGTAACTTAGCGACTAATTGGAGTAGCATTTGATTTGCCAGTAGACCAACTACTAAATTTTTAAATGGTATTCGAATGACAAAGTTATCAAGATTCGAATTGAAGCCATTATTGAGGGGGTAGAGAAGGAATGAATAACTTCGATCATCGGTAAGATGCTTGTCAAGATGAGTGCTACCCCGAGCTGATCCGGGTTCCCTTTGATTATCGGACAGAAATACCTGCTGTGCCAGGGAGTATATCCTTGAAAGTTCGTCTAAAGTACTATCTCGTCTAGCGGCCACCTTAACGTTGGCACAATCTCCATAAAAGCTATTCGACTTTTCATGGAATGCAAATGATAGCTGTCTTAACGGGGCTATGGTTACTGTACAAGCTCGATGAATAGCTGAACACGCTATCATCCATTGTGATTCGTTGAAAAGTGTTCCGGTAGAAAGGATAACATGCTTCAAGCATGAAACTCCTACCCTAGCTATGGTTTCTTGGGCTTGTGCTGAACATTCAATCAATACCAATAGCAACTGTTTCAATGCTAATGTGGCTGATCCTGATATTTTTGTTGGAAAATCATTCATATTGCTTTCCTCACTTGATGAATTACCTCCGTTACCTTTTTGATTTGGAGAACCAGCTCCATCACTAACCAATTTCAGCTGTGAATATTTTAAATTATCAACCGGAAGTATCAATGAAGTTACTCTTGTCTTCGGTAAACCATTCGACTTCGTTTCGGACTTTTCAATAAATTCTACCACTAAATCTGTGGTCATGCAACAACAGTGTTTGAAATTCTTTTCAATTGCCAACCAACTGGCTCCAGTCTTATTAATATAACGTAACCAATCCTGTATCATCGGAATTAGCAAATGATTGATGCAATAGAAACCGAAATCAATTCCAGGGCTGGTTGTAAGATTTTTAAAAAGTTTAAAGATCGTCTGTAAAATTGGTGCTTGATGTGAATTCGGACAAACTATCAACGAGTTTGTCAAACCATCGAGTAGAAGGAACCAAACTTTCAGCACTCCACTAGATTTGTCCATTTCATCGATTTTGGTTATAGCATCTTTATCAATATGTAACGATCGATATGATATCATATGTTGTTCATTTTTTGTTTGAAGATAATCATTTCCGAAATATGTGAAATTTTCCATCGAATTCGGAATGTTAGCATCAATAATATGTGTATAAGAAATACCCTTGATTTTATAAGTTGAATGGAAATTTGGACATTTTGGCATATTATACATGAAACCAAGAATTGAGGAACAGCGTTCGAGGAAGCGTAACGTTTCGTGAAGGAATTCAATTGGGCGGAAATTGTTATCGTTGTCATCATTTGAATTATTATTATTACCACCACCGGAAATTTCTAAATACGATAAGAGACATAGGATACAGTCTAGACCGGCATTTGCAAATACTAGCGTGTTGTCGCTATCGAGAAATACACGGAATATATCGATAATGTTGCCCATGTTTAACATTCGACTGCGAGCGTTACGGAGTGTTCCGAAAAGTGGACGCCATCCGGAACGTATTTCGGTACGATGAGCTTCGACGATTTCATAAAGGCAAGCTACTATTTGATCCTGGAAAATAAAAAAAAGGAGTAATATCGATTTTTTCAAGAATAAAAAAAATACTATTTTTTTAATCAACCCAACATATCATGGCAAATATCATCATATGACAAATCATCATGGACAACCCATCATGACACAGGTTATCCCAAGTTTCGATTGCAAAAAATCTATTTATAAAGGATTTTCAAAAATTTAATCATTTAATAGGGTAAATAAGGGTAAGACAAAATTGCAAAAAAGTGGCTATTTTCTAAACGCGACGTTGTAGAAAGTTGAATTATTTTTAATCGATAAATAAATTTATTGTTAGACTGACTAAGGTATTGACAAAATTCTATAAAATTTTAAAACCAAGTTATAAACGGTTTTTTAAAACTAAAACTTGTAGTAGACCTTTGACAAAGGTCAAAAATACCATTTGAAATATGAATTTTTGAAAAAGACTTACATTTTTAGCTTTCAAAAAATCTCAAACTTATAAAACATGCATGTTCGAAAAATTGGCATTTTAAAATGATTTTGGACTGTATAACGAAGAAAACAAGTTTTTTTTGTCCCAAGTTTTTTGGCCGATTTTAACTATATTTTGTTTTTATCTTGTTTTTCTTTGACAGATAAATAAATTAAATGTATACTGCAAAAAGATAATAGGTATGACTATATTTGTTGAAAATTTCAATTAATTTCGTGTTCATAATTTGGAGATAACGGTAAAATATATTTTTTTAACACATTATATCTTTTGATATAGAGCAGATAAAAATAATTTAAATAATAAACATCAAAATTACCACAAAACACCTGAAACCAGTGAAGGAAGTCCCTTAATCTCAGTTTATAATTTAAACATGGTTGGCTTTAAAAAATTCTTAGGCATCGTACAGATATGATTGAAGCATCATGTTAAAGCTGAAATAATAAGCTTTCAGATGATGTGAAATTTACTTTTAGTTGTCATATAAAAAAATTGACTTTAAGCTAATGGAAGAAAAAAAGTTTGTTTTTCTTGCTTTTTTTGTTGCAAATTGATTGGGTTCAAAAAATTCTAGCTCTTTAGAGTAGTAGATGTCGTACAGACATAGTTGATGCAAATATTTTGAGCTTAAACAATATGCTTTCAGATGGTATAAAATTTACCAGATTATTCACATAAAATAATGGATTATTGGGTGATGGAAGAAAAAAAAGCTTGATTTTCATAAAAAATTATTGTTTTTAATAAATTATTTTTATACCTTTTTCGTATTGTAAAAATTTAAGTATGGTTATATTCCTTAGACGAGCTTAGATCAAGCTTTTTAATGGTATACTTTTTAAAGCTTTTCATATAAAAAAATTTATTAATGAAAAAAGGAAAAAAAAAAATAAAATTTTTAGCTTTTTCTTGTAAATTATGATTGGATTTAAAAAGTTATTCTGTTTTACTACAAAACAATCAGATATAAAAATGTAAGGTCTTAATCTTTTGCCTAAGGACTTTACTACCTATAAGATTATAAGAAAGTTGAAAAAAATAATAATTTTTAAATCATTTTTTTTTTAACAAAAGCACACAACTTGTTTTCTTATGACGTTATCACATAAAATTATGGTACGTAAACCGACCTTACAGAAAACCACTTTTTTTTAAACTAGGGACATTCTCTGACGGTTATTATTTGTTTTTATTTTTCTTAAAAAATGTTTCTTTTAGTGAAATGTTCCCTATGATGAGTTGTCGTATGATTAACTGTGGCATGATTAGTTGAATTCGAACCATGATTCTTACCTGAACATCAACATCACAAGTGTCCATGCTTAAAAGGTTTTCAAATGGCTTTAGTAGAGCTTCATTGAAATGAAAATGTGGTAATTCGGATTGTTCGACCAACAAAGCTGTGATAATATCATGAATATATTCAATGGATCGTTTAGATATGACCCGATCTTTGTGACATGCAGCCTTGAGAAAAAAGAGAAAAAAAAAATCCATAAAAAAATTTAAAGCCTTCCCTAATTTTTAAAAAATGCTTACCTCCATTAAATGGGGTCCCGTTATAGCCCAAACTTTCAAAATATGCAACAACGGTCTTGAACTTCTAAAGACCTTTAACGTCACATCACCAACTCTATGCAACAGCAGTGACATTGGTAATGAATCGATTTTTTTCCAACCTTTACTAGGCCACCAGACCCTACTACCCTTTCGCGTTGCCGTATTTTTATACAACTGTTCTCTAGAAGCTCGACAAAGATTCTTCAAAAACTGACATAACGATGGTAAGCTTAACCTTTCTGCAGCATCACCAAAAAGATTCTCAGCTTGATGAGAAAGTGCACATAGAACTTTCGAAGTGTCTGTTTGACTTAAGAGAACTGTTTCGTTGGTTCCAGAGTAGACCTTTAAAATCGATGTCACATTTGTATTTGGACTTTGTAATGGAGCCTGAAGAAAACTATAAACATCCACACTGTAAGAAGTGAAGAATTTAACACCAAACTTAATAGTCTTGTAAATTTTTTCACAACAAACCATGTTTCATCATCATCAATTGGTATGGAGGATAAATTGAGTTTGTCACTTCCTGGAGGTGGGGCTAATTTTTCACCAGTTTCCATATCTCTACGGCTAGTTCCAGGGGAAGTTGTAATTGGAGGATTTTGAAGGCTGAAAATGTCATGTTCCAATTGGCTAACATGACGGCAGACTGCAAACACAGAATGCCAGCAGTCGGGACTATAAGAGCCTAGATTGAGGCCACCAGTTAAAACAACATCCATTGACATGGCTTGACTGGCGGAAATTCGGGGTCCCGTTGTATGACAGACATTTGAAGCTAGAAGATTGAGAATTTTTCCAGCTAAATGTTGAAGATTCAGTGAGTTACTTAAAGTTGCAGCCTGAAAAAGTGGAAAAAATTGTTAAAAAAGGTTAGAGAAACTTTCAAAAACTAAACTTGCCGAATGTAAGCCATCAAGACACATAGCATACAAAGCTTCGCCATTGGTTTTGTTTGTCTTGTTGATCTTCACCCTCAAAGTTCGTTTTGATAGAGCCATAAGTTTACTGGCACTAGTTCCCGTTAGATCACCTAAACCTGAGCTCAAGACTATAACCATTGAGTCCCAACAGCAAGTTAAAAGCCTCCTGCAAAGTTTCTTTGCAGCTTCTCGTCGATCATTTTGTTGTTCATCATTATACTTCGACACCGATTGCAATCGTTGCCATTCGGACATCATTTGTGTGGAACCCATTCCCCCAGCATCACATAACATATCAACCAAAGCACATCGAGTAGTTTCTAACTCATGAGCTTCCAGCGACTCCAAAGGATTCAACACAATAACCGATTGATATAATTCACACAGCCATGGTGTTGATAAATAAACTAAGACACCTGTATTTTGGACGGATGTGACAAATTGTTGTTCAGACATTGGAATAAGGATTTCTTTTTCCAAATCATCATAGTGGCCAGCTCGGGTGAGTTGAAGACTCAACAAAAGAGCTGAATATATTGCTAAATAAATTCCATCAGCATTGATAGCGGTAAGATTGTATTCAAAATCAGAGTAATTCATGCTGTTTTCTTGACAAACTGTTGAGGCGAATTCTTGCATTGCTTCATCAACTTCAACGCATGAACGTAGGCGGAGGAGTTTTGGAACAAGATCGACTCGTAGAGCTTTGGCGAAGTCGCGGGCGTGTTGACGATCGTTGTCAGTATCGCCCCTAACAGGCATTACTGGGGCTTCTAAGTGTGAGTATGGCCAACGGTTTTCTATTTTTGAGGAAGTTTCATCGCTAGAGGATGATGGAATGTCATCTTCGGGTCCTTCGGTGTCGCCGGAGCCATTTGAAGCAGCATCGTTTTCGGCATTGTGTTCGTTATCACTTTCTGAGCCGGAAGAGTTTTCGAAAATCGTTTGACGGAATTCAGCGATGGCGTCACGGTATTGTGCTGGTAGACGGGCCATTGATTGATAAGTTAGTGGGCCGGAGTAATCGGCATCGCGTAAATTCGGATGGCGGTTATTTACTGTGTCGACGATCTAAAAAGACAAATTTATGGATTATTATAAGCCTAAAATTATTGGTATTTTTCAACGTTTTCGATTAAAGTTTCAACAATGATTCCAAACATTTTATTTAAAAAAGTTTATATCCTCATTTCCTTTTAACCGCACTAGCAGATGAATCAATATTAATGTTAGTGAGGGATGTTAGGCATTGAAAAAGAAGTCAATCGTGCACTTTGTGATAAAGGCATGCAATTCGCCTATTTGGTAGTGCTCAATATACATGTCACTATGAGATATTTTTGTACACTTTAGGGCAGTGATAACAGTGAATAGCATACAAAAAAGAGCAGCTATTAAGAAAGCATCTTTTCAATCACTCTTAAAATAGCAATTAAAGCAGCAAATTACTCATTCAATTTCTTCTTGATTTTTAGGACAAAATGGATCTCGCTATTCCGTCCGTGCGTCTGCTCGTCTGTACGTCATTGCCATAGCCCAAACAGATGGACAGATTTTCTTCAAAATTGGTACAGATGATTTTTATGGAATTCTGAAAATTTTTATTTTTGTTTTGTTTTTTTTTTTTATATCTCACTTAGAAAGTGTACCTTCCAAATTACTCGAAAACGGCTCTAACGACTTTGATCAAACAGATGTAATATTCCAAGCAATTGGAATAAAACGAAATTTTTAGTTCTTCTCAAAAAAGTCAAATAGCAAAATAAAATGTTGGCTCTTCCACAACATCAACAAAATTTCTTTAAAATTTATATAGAGGCAGCTCTTAAAATCTGCAAGTTTTGAACTGCAAGAGCGGGTACGTGCGACCCAGCCGTGCATTTTATTTTCATAAGAAATAACTTCTTGAATGCCAGCAGTTAAACAATAGTAATAAACTTCTTCGTTTCGTTATAGTCATGGTAAATATTTCCCTACATTTTCACTTAATCGCTTAAAGTTCATTTTTGCATAAAAAAACAAATATAGCTAATTCGATTGGGTTGGATTCTTATAAGGCTGAGGACTGAGCAGTGAGCAGCTATATTGAAAAGCAATCGCAATTGTTCTCTGGTCAGTTCAAGAGCAGAGTGATCGAAAGCAACTTTATACTCCATCCGGAAATATCGATGTTTTGCACATATTGTGTAGCTTTTCATAATAACAAAATAAACCATAAAAAAAATAATTTACTATGCGATTAACTACTATGCAATAGGTAAATATCAAATTATTTTCGAGTAAAGGTGGTTTTCTTTTAATAAGAAAGATTAGGTAACATTGCACCTCATGGAAAATTTGTGCATATGTTTTAAATTTGATGAAAATATTATAGGTACTTCTATTAAAATAAAAAAAAAATAGATTTCTCCTATAAAGACAAATTTTTTAGATTTTTTTTTTCAAAGTCTATAAACCCGTTGAAAAATTTATTTTTGTAGATATTAGTATAAACATTTTAGAAGACTTTAAGAAAATGTGTATGCCATGCCATTATTTAGAACCCATTTTATTAGTACCCATTTTTATGAATTTTTCAAAAAAAAAATATTTATTTAAATATAATTCTATACAAATTACTAAATAATGTATGTAATATCTCAAAAATATGTTTAGTTTTTATTTAAATCCAAAAATTGAGGTCCTTAAAGTTTTGATCAAATTATGGTTATTAAATCTTCAGTCACTTACGAGACATTCCAAAATCAGGAACACGGTTCTATGGCAGGTATCGATAACTACGGTTCAAAATTTCTTTTTATACCTATTTCAAAATGACGACCTCATTTGCGACAAATTTATTAATTCTAAAAAAACGCAAGTTTTTTGCCAGAACACCATTTAATGAGCAGTTCTTTATATCAACGCACAAATAAATAAAATTCACCACTGCGTTTCATCTATTTGCTCTTAAAATTCAAGTTACTTAGTTTTTATAACTTATTATTAAAAAAAATTGGTAGAGGTAAATAAAAAAGAAATGAATTATTTAATTAAAATTATTAATATTTATTTAACTTGAAATCTAAAAATGTATCCATTTCCCTCGACAAAAAAAACACCCTTTTCGCCTTCGATATCACTGGTCAACAAACTGGCCACATAAAAACAGAACCTCGAAAACAGCCAAAATTACGTTTTTTGACATTTTCCAACGGTAATATTTCAAAAACGAAGGCCAATCAAATTTTTCTGACTTCAGATTCGGATTCAGCACCCCAAAAACTACTAGAAAAGTATATTTTGGTTCTTGTGGCAAAAAAAAAGTTAAATTTTGTTGACCAGTGTATTTCAATGAACCTTTTTGGTTCTTGGTTATCATTCTATATTATTCCATACTAATTTTCACAGATATTACATCTTATTCACAGGATTTGTTTTGTTTATTAATTCTTTATTTTTTCGTATGATATGTTTTCATATTGGTATGCGATTAACGACGATATAAAGCTTCGTAAGAAATTTAGTTAAAATATTAAAAGGATGACCAGAGAGCCTTCGTGAAATTTGTATTCCATACTATTTTAAATACATATACCATCCCAAAAATTCAATTCGGTGCATTTTTTTTTTCGACCTAAGAAGAATTTTCTGCCTTATGTGACTCGCCTTTTAAGAGCCTAGCTACCGGAAAATGTTGCTCAAGGCAAAATTGTTTTGAAGACTGTCAATTTTCTTACACCAATACACAACGGAAACCTCAATAAAGAAAAAAATAGAACTGAACAAGTAAGAGGGCTTTCAAAAAAAAAATATATATATACAAAAATCAATCAAATAATAACTTTTGAAAAGTCTATTTTTGTATGTATTTGAGTTTATATAAAAGTTGTTACGCTAACCTAACATGACAAAAAAAAAAAACGTCTTCAGCAGTAGTTTTTATAAAAAATATATTTTTATATTAATAAGATTTATTTAATAGGTACCTACACTTTAAATGAAGCAATAATAAAAGTCAACAGTGCCTTACATTTAAAATCTTTGTAACAAATACCAACCTGATCACTTATAATGTTTTCATTTATATCTCCAGAACAGAGTGTCTGAAGACTATCCAAAAGCGCTACCATACATTCCACACTTGCTTGCAGACTTCCCTCTACACCAGTACCAGTGTGAGCAGCAAATGCACACTCTTCCATTGCGTCAATAATTCTAAAAATAAAAACAAGAACATTTTAGTATTCCCAAGACTTGAAAATATAATTGTTTCTTAGGCTATCTTTTAGATAATTTAAACTTACAATCTAAAAAGTGCCATCTCATCACTACATCCTTGTGCTGTATTCTTATCAAAGTATAATATAACAGCTAAATCAATCAGTCTCTCAGGACTTTTAAATATTTCCCTCACACACTTTAACGGTTCAGTTCGATTTTGTGGAGCTGGCAACAGCAACATTCTATGAAACAACGCCTCCAACATTGGTCTCAATGAACCATGTGCTCCAGCAATCCTCAGCAATTGTATTCCAGTTAAATATACACATCTAGCTTGTGGTCCATCTAGACCTGGACCAGTAAAGAATCCTCTAGCTTCATTTTCAATTAAATGAAGAGCATCTCTAAAAAGAAGAAAACAATTTAAAAACCCCTTATATTTAAGAAAGTATTAGAACTTACTTATAAGTAAATTTCTTATCCAAATTAACTCGTCCCGGTGAACCCAAAGCCGCAGCCAAAGTTGGACAAAACTTTTGCCATAGGAACGATGTAAAATGTGGATTTGCATGCACATTTCTCGGCAAGGCCGAACTCAATGTTAGAATACACTCTGTAAGGTATAGCGAGCCGCAAGCTTCATTCTTTTTCGGACTACCCACTCGAGGCTCAATAATCCGGCTACATAACCATTGCATTACCGGTATAACCTCATTATAAACTGCCGAAGCTTGTGATATAGTCATCAGCCCAGCTGGAGCAGTTTTCTTAACTTCTTCAGCTTCATCAATTAAAAACGCACAAAACGTTCGCAAACACTGACTTGCGGCAGCTAGCGAAGCCGCTCTAATCGCTCTAGATCCGGCTTCCCAGCATTCACCACACCTTGAGAGAATTTCTATCAATAGTCGACCATTCAGAGTGCAAGTTGGTGAACATGCCATTGCCAGAAATAGTCGAAGAACATTAACCACTGTGTCCTCATTATTTATCCCCGGAGTAATACTTGCTGTAGCTCTCAGTAATTGAGCTGGCAACCATACAGAATCATCTTCCGGCTCAAGACCTATGTAAAAACGTTCATCTTTGATGATTCTCTGCGATGATGGAAGAAAGAATAAGATTGTTATAACAGAAAATTAGGACATAACATCTTTATGAGAGGAGAGGACATATTGTTATAAGCTTTGTGAGAGAGGACACATACATGCAATCCATTGAGACCCATTGTAATAAATTTGGGTCGTTTCGTATCTAACGCCATCTGGAGTGCTGTGAAGCATACAGAACGCAACTCATGTGATGGGTCTCGGTGTATACCATGTTGACGATATAATTTATCTAAAAAAAATAAGAGATATAGTTGTTATAACCCCTTTTTTTTGTGTGTGTGTTTGTGTCATGTCCGGAGAGAGTCCTTACCATAAGCTATCTGTGCCGTTTGCTTTAAAGTGTTATGTTTCGTCCCAGTTGATTCCTTGATTATCAGGAGGAATAAGTCCTCCATATTGTTTAGGATTATATTCTCTTCTCTTTTATGTTGTTGTTTTTTTTTTGCCTCTTAATTCTTCCCTGTCGAAGTGGGATATATTTTTAGTTTGCGTTTACTAACTTGTTAACTATAATATTCTTTCAAATTGTTGTTGTTGTTGTTTTTTTTTTTTTGTACTTATTCCGCTAAGCTTCTTTGCTTTTCTGCAAGGATTAGTCCATCTTCTGGAAAAATTAAGAAGAGGGAACATAAAGAATGGATTAGTTAATGGTGGAAGATGATAGGCATAATGCGGATTGTTTTGTGGCTTCTTTACCACCCTATCCCCTACTCCCTTTGGAGTGATGGTTTCAATTTTCTACAAATTTTGTTACTTTTTTTTTTTTATTATTGTGTGGAATTCTTAGAATGGAAACAGTGGCAGTTTCCAGGCCATGTAACAACCGCAGATAGAATGACATCAAATCACACAATTTCACGGGATGGTGGCGATGTTAATTAGCCTGACGACGAGGACGATGTCAACGCAAGATGATGATGATGATGATGATGATAGGGTTTTCCTTCTACCCCTAATTTACTTGGTGATAGTGAGTGGATAGATAATTCCTCTTGGATTTTAATTAAAACAAAAGAAGAAAAAAAAAAAAGTATGATTCTAACGAAGAAGATGATGAAATTTTAACAGTTTTACAGTTTAAATGGTGGTTTTTGGGAAGAAGAAAAGTTCTTTATAAGTGTTCCGTGGAATTTTGTGTTTTGAGGCAGTTGTAATTGAATTTAATGCATCACAACTAAAAACCGTTAGAAGAGGAATAGCTACTACGAAAAAAAAAAGTTTTTGAAAAGTTTTTTTTTTTTTTTTTCTTCAAATTTTAAGTGAAGAATAGTAGATAAATGAAGTACGAGTATTTCCTGCAGCGCAATTCAAGTGAAAGAACGATAAAACATTTGCGCTAATGGAAATTTGAAATTTTTATTTGATTTAGAAGTTATAGTTGGTGGTGGTGAAGAGAGAGATTATGAATTTGAGTAGTGTAAGTTGGTGGTAACTGGTGTAGATTATGGTCGTAAAAATACAATTGAGCACAAACTATGAAACTAACGATAAATTTTATTAAAATCGTGATTTTTTTTTTTTTTTTTGTTCATCATTGAAACATAAAACTTGGATGTAATGTAAGCTCACAAGAAGACTACTCAAATGGTTTTGAAGGAACAAAAAGTCTAGACGTAATTAATTCAAATTTGTGAACCAACTTAATTCAATTAATATTTATTGTAGAAAGTATCAAATCTATAGACAAATATAATTTAATTGGATTGCAAAGAAGAGATGAAATCGGAAACTTTTCTATAGAGTCAATAGATCGCAAATGGTTTTGAACTTTCATTAATTTTAATATCATGTAAAATGAGGCGGCTAAGACTTTTGAAATTTTTTTGAATTCAAATAAAATGCATGAACGAATTTCTGGTTAGAGTTCAAGTAGATTAAATTTTTCAAACTGTCAATTATTTAAAACATGTTGAATGTAAATTTAAAAAAAAAATAATAAAATATACCTACTCAAAAAACGTAAGATTTATCAATGTTACATGAAATCTTACGTTTTTTGAGTAATTAAAGTGTAAATTTGAATAAATAGGCCAAAATTGTAAACAATGATAACAAAATTTTTTCGAATTCAAGCTTTTTTCATTTTTTGAATTTTACAAGAACATGTTCTATAGTATACTAATGTAAATTTTTTTTTACACCATCAGAAAATAGACATTTTAGCCCACCGACTTTTTGAAAAAAGCTGATATTTTGACACGTAAATTTTCGATTGAAAATTAGGGTGTTTTTTATGGTATTAAGTCAAAATAAGGTAAACAAATTAATATTTTAAATCAAATAAATTACAGTATTTGGGACATAATAAGGTAAGTTTTCACCAAATTTCGTAAAAAAATTTTTGTTTTTGAAAAAGATAAAAATAAAAAACCAAAAGCTCGGTTTTTTGAATTTTTCACATAAATTTTGAGGTTATGTGAAAAAATTGTCGACACAAAAGTTGTAGATCTTTTTATTACCTACAACTTTGCCATACAACTATTTTCTATAGGATTTGTAGTTTTGCCGGAATTCGAGATATACCATTTTTCACTTCCCGAACTCGGCTCGCCCGTAATTTATTTTTCCTTTAATTTTCATCATATTCACCTCCTTTTCCAATGGGTTTCATTCTGCTATGATTTTTTTTGGTTTCAAAAATTATCGACCCTGTGCCTACGTTCTGTAACTCTCGCATCGAGAAATTTCTCGCATGAAACACGCAAATCGGAACAAAAATAATGTGAATCGACACAAAAATCATTTTCTCACATTCGTTTGTTTCTATAAACAAAATTTTTCTCGCCTTGAAACATTTCTGAATGAAAATGCTTGACAGACTGGAAAAATGTGAATAAAACTGTGTCTGTAAGAAAATAATCGAGAAAATTTCTCGATTGAACTGCCAAAATTTCTCACAAGCAAAAAGGATGCGAGAAAGTAAGATATTTGAAAAAAAATTGATAATCTTGCATTAAATGTGAGATGTTACTACTGAAAATGTGTTCACGTTAATTTATTTTTGTGTCACTTAAATTTTCAAAATAAAAAAAAGAATATTAAAGAAAAAAAAATGAAAAATTTTCATGTCCTAAACGTGACTTGAACTCGGTACCCTCCACTCGCCGACCGAATGCTCTTCCTTCGGACTACCGAGCCTTCGGATATTTAAAAATTATCGTAAAACTATGTCCATATGACCTTTTATGGCCAAAGGTAAAAATATTTTCCCTTTTTTTGACAGTTTCCAATATTATTCCAATGGAATAAAAAACTTACAGGGCTGCTTCTCACATCGAGATCCAGACACAGGTTATTTTTCCAAATAGAGAAACGTTTGGAATTTTTGTTTCAAAATTTTTCGATGCGAGAAGTTCTCGACTGAATTATAGAACGTAGGCACTGGTCTATAAGGAGGTTTTGAAATTTAAAAATAAGTACATAATTATAAAACTAAAAGCCATACTCAAGGTGATATTGAAATTAAGAAATAAGATAAATAATAAAAGATTGTTTTCAATTCTAATTTAAAAATTATACATCATTACGTTTTTCATTTAAGAAGATCAGAGAACACCTAAAAAATCCCAATTGGATTTTTGTATGGTTACGGTAGCTAATTTTGCATCAATTTTCAAAGTATTAGCTTAAAAGGTCACTGTGGTGTATGTGTAACATTTTTTTTTAAAGTACCTTATTTTTTGCTGTTTAAGATTAATGTTTCTATATCTCTCTTGTTTAATAAATTAATTTAGTTCAACTTTTTTGACCAAATTTTCTGCCTTTGTTTGAAGAAACATGTGTTGGCCTTTGTTGACTTTTCAGGCTAAGAACCACCTTGATAGATTTAGCAGATTATAAGTTACAAAGAAATTTTTTAATTTCTTTTTCAAACAGTAGGAACTTGGTTCAAAATCAAAACCCGGATTTTTCGAAATGCAAAACTCGGCATCCTAAATTTCATTTTTCTTTTTTTTTTTTATAGAAAAAAACTTTAAGACAGTGAATAAATATACACTAAGGAGCAAAAAAATGGAATCAAACTTTTGCGTTTTTTTAAAACGTTAATTAGCCAGGATGTAATTGACATACATGAATGTTAATTGCACCATTAAAAAGCTTGAAACAAAGGCTTTAAATCAATACTAGGAACTTTAAAACCCGTTCACTTTATAAGGATCCAATCAACATAAATGAAGCATGTAAGCAAAAAAAGACTGAAACTGAAACAGAGAGTATCTGGAAAATTTAACATTTAGAAAAAAATGAAGTGCAATTTATTGACAGATAGCTATGATACTATCGTATGCATTTTGAAGTTTTTACCAACAATTAAAAGTAAAAAATTCAAGCTTTTAAATGCGACCATAAAACTTGAAGAAACATTATTTTATCCATTGCAATTTTTGTTTTAAATAAAAATTATCTTTTTTGATTCCGTTTTTTTTGCTCTTAAGTGTAGTCCATTAAATTTTTAAATTTTATATCTTTAATTTTTTGCTAAATTTTCGAAAAAAAAAAAATAATATTAATAGAATGATTTGCGCATACCTATGACAAAATATAAAAATTTTAATTGAACCAAAAGGCTTAAGTTCTACTTTTTTCAACAACATATGGTCGAGATAAGCAAAACGTGATAGGACTTCTACCAAAGACCTCGTCACCTAAAAACTAAATATTTTTTTTTTTAATTTTTGCGTTTTCAAATTTATTTTTCAAAAACTATTCATTTGAAGTTCTAAAAAATGACGTGTTTTTGTAGGGAATGTCGTTGTTTTTTAATCTAAGGTGACTGGCCTATTATTCATAAGAAAAAAAAACGTATTAAAAAGTGATTTTAAATTTTAAAGATTTTTTAACTTATACTTCTGTTGGCGAGTAAACTTTACATTTGACTGGCCATTTCTTTTGGTATGGATTTTTTTTATATGTAAAATTCCATTTGATACTCAGACATTAGCAACCTTATTGCGATTTACAACTATCAATCAATAGTTCATAAAAATAAAATTTCGATATCTCATTTCAGCTTAAAAGTTTTGAAAGCTGAAAATGGTCCTTACCGTTAATAAATTAAATCTAATTACAAAATTCCATTAAAAAATTGGCCAGTTTCCCTATAAATTATATTCAAAAATCCCAAAGTTCAGTATTTATCAACTATCGATTGATAGTTGTAAATCGCAATACGGGTGCTGGTCTTTAATAAATGAATAAAAGAAGTTTAACTTTTAATGCGTCTACACGAGAACACTCACGTTTTTTTTCTTAAAACTCTCTTTCTCTTTATACAAGAAATTAAATGACATACTTCACTTGGAGTTAAAAACAATCTAAGAATAAGATTTACCTACATCTTATTTATAATTAAGTGCTTATTAAGGAAAATTACAAAAAGTATCTTCAATTAAATTAAAAAATATAAATAAAAATTAAAAACAAAAATAATAATAAAAGCAATTTATAATATTTACATCCCATAAAAATTACATGAACAAAATTAAAAGCAAAAGAAAACAAGTTAACAGAACAGCAGCAACATCAACAGCAATCATCAAACTGGAGCCCCATCTAGGACATTGAGTAATATAAAAATAAGTTTTTCTTAAATTTCCGTACTGTGTCCACATTCCTAACATGTGTTGGAAGGGAATTCCACAAACGAGCTGCATTAACAAGAAACTGTCGCTCGGACGTGTCGCGAGGACTGGAATGTATCATAAAGGTATGAAGGCTGTCGCGTACCGATAATGTTAAAGAGTGTGACAAGAGTTTGAAATCTAAGTAGGTTGATCCATGATGGCGATATCACCTGCTGACATCACCTTTTTCATTAATAGCCAAGCGGCAATAAAAGCCACCTTAATCAAGCTTGTTTCTTGCTGTCGCGAAGAGCTTAGGGTTCTTGGTATGCAGCATAATGTAAGACTCTGCTGGGTTCCCAGCCACAGTGATGTGTTCGGCAACGAAAAAGCCGTGGAGCTTGCAAGGGAAGGCTCAGTTCTTGATCCCTCTCTCATAGACCATAACATCAGAATCCCACAATGTGAAATAAAGCGAAATATCGTCAACAATATTTCACAAAAAAACCAATGAAAGATGGAACCTCCTAGAAACCTGCGGTCAAACCGGGAAACTATGGCCGAACTTCGGCGAGAAAAAATCAAATAAGATCTTACTACTTAGTAAACCATCCTTAAGATCCCTAATAGGCGTCTTAACGGGACATAACCTACTAGGATACCACAAAAAGAAAATGGGGCTTAGTACGGATGATCTATGCAGAGGCTGCGGCAATGAGGACGAACA
The DNA here is from genome assembly GCF_945859705.1 of Episyrphus balteatus. Lineage (NCBI taxonomy): Eukaryota > Metazoa > Arthropoda > Insecta > Diptera > Syrphidae > Episyrphus > Episyrphus balteatus. Next base: position 98,538,493 of record NC_079135.1, on the reverse strand, counting down.
GGAAAACACTGTTCACTTCCTCTGTTACTGCCCAGCACTCTGTCGCACTAGGAAAAAATTCTTAGGAAACTACTTCTTTTATGAATTATGAAGAACTATCGGAACTCTCAGGCAATACCCTACTGAACTTTGTCAAGTCCTCCAAATGGCTCGAACAACCATAGCATTCATAGGTTAAAACTTTTTCATGAAGTTACAATACTTCAGGGTATCACAAGGGATCTACATTGATCTAAGTGTGACGGTAACAAAATTAACTGTCAGCCCATATAACCTAACCTAACCTAAGTAGGTTGTCAGAGGAAATTCCATTATATACTTCTAGAGAACTGGGAGATGTGAACATAGCGTCTAAGACCAAAATTATTCACTAGAATATTTTTTCATCGTCGATTAAATTCAGACCTTACCGGACAAAGCATCATTTACTTTGTTTACAAAGTTAATAAAAGTGAATTTATAAATATTCACTCCTCCATTTCCATTATTTGCCGTCTGCTCTTGGCCTATAAATATTCAATATAAATTTATCGTTATTTATTCCGAAAATGAAAATGATGGACACAATTTGATAATGTTTTTCCCAAAGAACCCAGGTGCATAAATGTTATTTTTTTTTTTTCAATTTGCACAGCTTTCTATTTCATTTTATGTGGGGTAATTTCTATTCCATTAGAATTTCACCATAAGTTTACTTCTATTGAAAAGTAATTTCTTATGCAAATTTTTTTTATACCTTTCATCTTTTGAATTTTAAAATATGTATAATTTTCGCCACAATAAAATAAAAAAAAAAAAACAGCTTGCAAAACAAACATTTCCGCATGGAAAACTTTATTATAAAAATAAGCTGAACACTAGAAAAATGTCCCCATGTATTTATTACTCAAACCCCAAATAAAGGACTAAAAAGTCCTTTAATTTAAATAAACTTTCTTTGATATTCTCTGTAAAATCAAAAACAAAACAAAAAAAAAAACTTGAAACAAATCATGCAAAATTGTAACATTGTCAGCAAATAACTTTTATATTTCGGAAGGATGCTTCAATCTTATACCTTCGAGTTTTATACAATAACTTTTTTTGGTAACTTCTCTCCCAGCCCAACAACACGTGTTGTTCCTTCCACACCCACTCACACTATTATCTTCAAAGAAATATTTATGAACTCAATCACTTTAAGTTATTTTAACCCAAAATCTTAAGGATCTTAAGAAGCTTATAGCAACCTATACAATATTATATTTATATATACCCTTCTAATTTTATCCTAAAATAGAAAAGATGAAGATAGCTACAACACACTCGAAAGACTTTATGATAAAGAAAATACCATAAACCATCATTAAACGAGCAATTGATATACATTATACCTTTATCCCTTATTGTGCCCCAACAAGGCTCTTTTATATTGTTTTCATTGAATTGCTTCCTTTATAGTCCCTCTTAGTCGTGTCAAGGATGTTTTCAAAATACACTTCTTCTATATATAAAACCAATATCTACGTATATACGAATAAATTTTGAAAATCCTAGCCCATTCTTTTATTTATTTTAACTCCATCCACAGATTATTGTGTGTGACTTATCTGCCATCACATCAAAACAAAACAAAATACCTACGGAAAATCGATTCTCTTCATCATTCTCAAATAAAATACTCTCGACTCGTATAGTAGATACTAGATATCTACTCTAGTTCCGAATTTTAATTCAATTTAAATGCAATCACAAAAACGAATCAATGTTTTATTAGGAGAGCCTTTGACAACTTTGATCGTGCACACGAACCAAAAAACACCTCTTCTCCTGTTTTGACATTTATGTGTGTTTTCTCTTTAATGCAAAGGCAAACTTGTTGGGTAGTAGTAAGGATGGGGTACCCTTAAGCCTTAAGTCAAGGGCAATTTCGGCTTGAATGCGACACAGGGTAAACAGAATGCGGTATTATTATTTTTTTCTTATACTGTATCTTCATACGTAGGCAAAGTAGAGGTAAGGTATCGTGTTGTATACGAAGACAAAACATTTTTTGCAAAAAAAACAAAAAATAATAAAAAAAAAAAAGGACGAAATGCAAACTGTGCTCCTGTCTTAACGATAATATATATATGTGTACATAGCGCACTAAGTCTCCTTAATCCTGGTGAATAGAAACAGAGCCAAAAAGAACCAGATAGACATAAACACAATAATGACAACTTTGAATAAAAAATAATTACAGTAGAGTCTCGCTTGTTCGCATTGTTGTTAAATAATTTCGTCTAAGGATCCACATACATATTTTGTGTGCCTGTTTAAAACTGTTGGAAACAAACGTCAACATTAACTTAATAGTAACTATCCAAGACTCTAAGAACAGTGAAACAGTAATAGAAGGAGAAAAGGAATATTATTATAAGGTGTGGAAAACACCAAGACTATTTATTATTTTTTTACTTCGATGCATTAGGAGAAAATTTGTCGCTGATAGCAACAAAGTTCAAAAATTAAATTAAAGAGAAGAGCTAAAAAATGTTCCAAAAAGCAAGTATCCCAAAAAAAAACGAAAAAAGAAAAAAAAAACACCGTGTTCGTAATCAACTCTTGTAGCTACACTTTTTTACCAAAGTTTACAGGAACAGGAATGTTAGTAAACAGACAGGCATTTTGTGGAACGAAATATAGAACGGCTGATTTTTTCAAATCTGAAGGAAGAGTATTAAAAAAGCTTAAGTCCTGGTTTTCGGGACGCCAACTCCCTGGCGAAATCCGCCATTTTGAAAAACGCGAATTGGTCTATATCTCCCAAACTGTTGGCTTCATTGAATAAGTTACTTAAATAAAATTGTAGGTAATATAAATATCTTTCCTTGTGCATGCAATGTTTTTCAGCGAGGACAATATTTTTAGGTTATGTTGTTTTATTTTTATTTTTTTCTGTGTTTTAATTTTTCTCAGTCTCTATGACAGAAACATAATTTTTTAGCATCATAAAAGTTTGACTTCTCATATCATATTTTTTTTTTAACATTATGTTCACGATTTAGCCTTTTTTTCATACCTTATGCAAAAACATATTAGTATATTTTTTGAAAATATTGAGAGGGATTGCTCTTAAGGTTAGGTATCTTTGATTTGAAAAGTCATATAATCTTCAAAAGTATACCAAATTAATGTGAATTTGATGTTCTATAACTTTAATAATGCTACAAAATTATGTTTCTTTCATACGGATTGAGAAAAATTAAAAAACCCGAAAAAATAAAAATAAAACAACATAACCTCAAAAATGTTGTAAACGCTGAAAAACAGTGCATGCACAAGAAAAGATATTTATATTGCCTACAATTTGGTTAAGTTACCAGGACTTAATAGACGGAGAGATGGATGCAAGTTTTCGGACTCACTCGGGAAATGGAATTTTTTTTCATGAAATTGTTGGATGGGGGTGGGATAAGCAAATGCCAAATTGGCAGAAAGCAGACTGGATGGAATAAGCGTGGGTGGGGGGTCAAACTTGCATTTTTTTTTGGAAAAAAAACTTTCTCGGAAATGGGTAAAAAGTGGTGAAGGTGGTTGAAGAAGGTGTTAAAGTGACAGTTCCAAAATGGCAGAAAGCTAAGTGGATGGAAAAGGGGTGGCAGAAGGGCGCAAAGTGGTAAATTTTTTTTTGAAATTTACTGACTCGGAAATGGCTGCCATTTTGCAAGCGTGTTCCTGATGGTTTGTAGTTTCTAAATTCAAAATGGCAGAAAGCAGACTGGATGGGTTATATTTTTTTTCAATTTTTTACTTCGGAGAGTGCCAAAAAAAAACTTTTATTTTAAAAAAATATTTAAAAACAACGGCAACACCTACAATCTTGTATTATAACTTTTTTTTAAGCCAAAACCCTATTATTTAATTATCTTTTCAAATAATGTCGTTTTCGTGAAAAGTTTTTGAAAAACAAATTTTTAAACTCAAAATTTTAACTTTTTTTTAATTTTTTTTTTTTACTTTAATTTTTTCTTTAATTTTACACGATCAAGCTTTGTTTTTGGTAATTTAATTTAATTATCTAGCTAATTTTCAACCAATTGTTGAAAACAAGATGCTAAAATGTCGTACAGTTTTTGAAATAATTAATTTTTAAACTCAAAATTTTTAACTTTTTTCAAATTTTTTTTCTTATTTTAATTTTATTTTTTATTTTACGATTTCCAACACTGCTTTTGGTAACTAAAATCAATTTTGTAATCAATTTTAAATCAACTACTGAAAACCAAAAGCTAAAATGTCGTACAGTTTTTGAAATAATTAATTTTTAAACTCAAAATTTTTAACTTTTTTCAAATTTTTTTTCTTATTTTAATTTTATTTTTTATTTTACGATTTCCAACACTGCTTTTGGTAACTAAAATCAATTTTGTAATCAATTTTAAATCAACTACTGAAAACCAAAAGCTAAAATGTCGTACAGTTTTTGAAATAATTAATTTTTAAACTCAAAATTTTAACTTTTTTTTAATTTTTTTTCTTATTTTAATTTTATTTTTTATTTTACGATTTCAAAACACTGCTTTTGGTAACTAAAATCAATTTCGTAATCAATTTTAAATCAACTACTGAAAACTAGAAGCTAAAATGTCGTATAGTTTTTGAAATAATCAATTTTAAACTCAATTTTTTTCCTTTTTTTTTAATTTTTTTTTTCCTTTTTTAATTTTATATTTTATTTTACGATTTCAATTACTGCTTTTGGTAATTTAATTCAATTTCCTAATCAATAAAGTCGTTATTCATAAAATTAAATGTTTCCTGTAAAAACTCTCCTTATTATAAAAAAAAATTTAAATATTGAACAAAAGATAATAAGTTTTGAAAAAACATCTAACAAAAAACGGTCTTGCCCCATTTGGGTAAGACCGCCCGCCCTATCAAATTTTGTTGCTAGAAAGATCGTTTCTTTTGCTTTTATTGCAGTCTATTTGCAATAATAGCACAATTATGCTATATTTTCATTAGTTCTCACTCCATCACAAGCTGTACCATTTTGTACACATTTTGCACTTAATCCAACAATATTTTGGATGGGATATAGAAAACAGTTGCAAATAGAAGGTACAAATACAGTCTGCAAAGTCCTCTTCCTGAGAATCATCACTTACATTTTTAGCAGTTGCTTAGCTTTTTGGAAGGTTTAACGGTGTACAACTTTACTAACTTTCAATTTCGCCCATGGGCGGTCTTGCCCCATTCATCATATCTGATGTTCTGGATTATTATTTTTGTATTTATCTTTATGACTCTTTCTTTCGCAGAGAATACTTTTGAATATTCACTTTCTATTATAAAAAAGGAAAACTTAAAAATTTAATTTTTTCAGTGTTAAAAATACAACTGGCTTTTCACATGAACGATAATAATTTGATAAAAATCACAAAATTTACCGTAACTCTTCGGCGTGTCAAGTGAACTTGCTAAAACTAACAGAGGTGATCGATCACACTAAAAGGCACCTATATTATATTGCAAGTGTTGGCAATTTTACTTTTTTTATACAACATAGTACAAAAACGTTCTTGCCCCCACTTCTCCTATATATTATTCTATTTTTAATAAATCAATTAATATTAAAATACTTCATAAACAAAATAATAATTAAAAAAAAAATTATTGCATACTTGTAATATTATAATATGTATATGTTATATGTAATATATAATTTTTGCGTACTTTTATAGGAATTGTTCTAGTTCCAATTTTGGGTTTTTAGTTTTAAAAAATGTTTAAAAATAGTATGCATCTACTAATGAGGTAAACTTGTATGGTTTATTTAAGAAAAAAGAACAAACTTTATTAAAAACATAACTTGAATGGCGAATGAGCAGAAAAATGTTACTTTAAAATAATTTGAAACATAAAAATTGTCCCCTATAAAATTTGCTTTTTGTGACTTTTTGTGAATAATTTTGCCTTACGCCGACGATATGGTTTTCAGTAATTGATTTAAAATTGATTACAAAATTGAATTTAATTACCAAAAGCGATGCTTGATATCGTATAATTAGAAAAAAACAATAAAGTTAAAAAAAAATTTAAAAAAAAATTAAAATTTTAAGTTAAAAAATTATGTTTTTCAAAAACTGTATGTTATTTTAACATCTGGTTTTTGGTAATTGATTTAAAATTGATTACGAAATTGATTTTAACTACCAAAAGCAGTAATTGAAATCGTAAAATAAAATATAAAATTAAAAAAGGAAAAAAAAAATTAAAAAAAAAGGAAAAAAATTGAGTTTAAAATTGATTATTTCAAAAACTATACGACATTTTAGCTTCTAGTTTTCAGTAGTTGATTTAAAATTGATTACGAAATTGATTTTAGTTACCAAAAGCAGTGTTTTGAAATCGTAAAATAAAAAATAAAATTAAAATAAGAAAAAAAATTAAAAAAAAGTTAAAATTTTGAGTTTAAAAATTAATTATTTCAAAAACTGTACGACATTTTAGCTTTTGGTTTTCAGTAGTTGATTTAAAATTGATTACAAAATTGATTTTAGTTACCAAAAGCAGTGTTGGAAATCGTAAAATAAAAAATAAAATTAAAATAAGAAAAAAAATTTGAAAAAAGTTAAAAATTTTGAGTTTAAAAATTAATTATTTCAAAAACTGTACGACATTTTAGCATCTTGTTTTCAACAATTGGTTGAAAATTAGCTAGATAATTAAATTAAATTACCAAAAACAAAGCTTGATCGTGTAAAATTAAAGAAAAAATTAAAGTAAAAAAAAAAAATTAAAAAAAAGTTAAAATTTTGAGTTTAAAAATTTGTTTTTCAAAAACTTTTCACGAAAACGACATTATTTGAAAAGATAATTAAATAATAGGGTTTTGGCTTAAAAAAAAGTTATAATACAAGATTGTAGGTGTTGCCGTTGTTTTTAAATATTTTTTTAAAATAAAAGTTTTTTTTTGGCACTCTCCGAAGTAAAAAATTGAAAAAAAATATAACCCATCCAGTCTGCTTTCTGCCATTTTGAATTTAGAAACTACAAACCATCAGGAACACGCTTGCAAAATGGCAGCCATTTCCGAGTCAGTAAATTTCAAAAAAAAATTTACCACTTTGCGCCCTTCTGCCACCCCTTTTCCATCCACTTAGCTTTCTGCCATTTTGGAACTGTCACTTTAACACCTTCTTCAACCACCTTCACCACTTTTTACCCATTTCCGAGAAAGTTTTTTTTCCAAAAAAAAATGCAAGTTTGACCCCCCACCCACGCTTATTCCATCCAGTCTGCTTTCTGCCAATTTGGCATTTGCTTATCCCACCCCCATCCAACAATTTCATGAAAAAAAATTCCATTTCCCGAGTGAGTCCGAAAACTTGCAGCCATCTCTTAGACTATAAGCTTTTCTAATACCCCTCTTTCAGATTTGAAAAATTCAGCCGTCCTGTATTTCGTTCCACAAAATGCCTGTTTTTTTACTAACTTTCCTGTACTACAGGTAGTTTTTTTTTTTCAAGACAAATTTAGAGATCTGCTGACTTATTTGGGTGGCTCTTTTAAATGATGTCTTGTATCTCTTCAGTTTTGGTAAACTAGGATTCTGCTGATATAAATGCGCTCGCTGAAAAGATAAGACTTACTTAATTAAAGAATCTTGGGCCCGATGAAGCTGTTTATTTTCCTAAATGCATGGTCCTGGTTTAATGACCTTGATTTTTTTTTCTGATATTGGATGCCATTGAAGTGAACTACAGAGTTCTTAAACATGGTGTTTTGAGTTCACTCAGCACCCCCTGGCATTTTTTTTATTGTTGGTGCAGAGATTCTGGATGTAGGTACAAAGAAAGATGTTGGATAATAGTCCCTGGAAGTATTCCGCTACTTCTGAACTGATCCTTAAATGGACCATCCCCGAATAAGAAGGTTCCTGTGGATGTGTAAGATGATTCATTCGTCTACACCGAAGAAAAAAAGTAAGTTTATGTGCACTTTAAAACAATGGGATCTCCTCTGGAAATATTTGAAATCAGCTTGAACTCTGTCAAATTTAAAGTTAACTTCATTTTAATGAGAATTTTTTCTTCAAAAAACCGACTAAAAATGAAAAGCTTCCGTCTTAATTGTGTATCTATTAAAAGATTTCCTTAATAAAAAATGAAGTCCAGTTTGAAAACTGGAAAACTGGTAAAAAAAAAAGTATTTGACCATCGGATGTAGCTGAAAATCCCGACAGTATAGAACACTTCAGCGAACCGAAGATCACTCTAAAAAACTTTCTTTTAGAAAATGTTCTTCTTATCTTGATTATCTTCATCTCCTTGAGCGTAAAACATTTATAAAGACTTTTCTAGGGCCTTTAACCCCAAGAAATAAATCGAAATCGAATCTTTCGGGACTTTCGCTACTTTCCTGTTGTAGTAACTGGAACTACTGGATTTTAAGGATGTTGGAAGTCGATCAATATTAGTCGGTATTAGGAACTGTTTTCGTTCAAGCTTTGCTTTTTTTTAATTTTCAAATAAAAGACGTTGTTTTTGGTCAGAAATCATACATCTTTTCGAGAACTTAAATACTTTTCGTAAAGCTTCTTTACAACTGTCATAAGTTTTCATAATAGAGAAAGGTGTGGACAATGTTTCCAAATTTGGCTCTAAAGTCTTTTTTTTTAGTTTTAATCTTATCACAAACCCCCGTCCAACTTTTCAATTGATCATAAAAAGTTTACTTTTCCTTATGCACTTTCCCTCCTCTCCAACCAACCAATTTTGTAATTTAAGCTTTAAAGGCGCACGCATATTGCACATCCGTGTTGGCAATGGTCACCATCTTAGAATCCGTCAGTTCTCGAGACTTTAAGTTTTTTTTTTTTAGTTAATTAAGAAAAATATTGTCCCACTCGTGGGCCCGTACTGTATTCTTAACATATCTGCATATGATTTTGTTCTTTTTTCTCCTTTCCTGTTTTAAAAAAACTGAGTTTGTTTGTTCGACTGTCATTTCGTCCTTAAATTTGAATTCGCTTATAAATACCGGATTAGGTGTAATGAAATACATGAAAAAATACGACTACGACCCATAGAGTTCTAGACAAATGAGAGAGAATTCACAAAAGTGTTGGAGCAAGAACCATGAAGAATGACTGTTAAATAGACAACTTCCAACAACAAAAAAAAAAAATATAAAAAAAATTCATTTCAACACAAGGTCGAGTGTAAACAAAAGTATATACATTTAAAAACATTGAGGGGATTTTCGGGATGCCAATGGGAGCTTATAAGGGTGCAAAAAGAGTTTATTTAAGCCACGCGTCGTCGGTTGTGTCGGTTTGCCCACTTTTTTTTTCAAAACATCTTAGTGATGAATTCCGTTAAACCTTCTAGGAGTTGGGGAAGGTATTAACATGCAAGCCACAGAGTCGTTTTATTTTTTTGTTAAAAAAAAAAAACAAACATTTTTTTTTAATGAAAAAGAGTTCTTTGCATTTCATAGAGAGAATTTGAGTTGTGGTATTCACCTAGTATAGTAGAAAAAGGTTAAAACCACAATATATCCAATTAGTCAATATACTTTATGTGTATGTACATGGGTGGGAAATAATTCATACATAAATTTGATTTAAGAGTAGAGAGGTTTGCTAGAGATATGGTTTATTGTTTTAATTAAAATATCAATCAGGTTGAATGACTCACTTTACGTTCCTGGCTTTTCTATCGCATGGTAAATTTGAAAAATCCTTGAAAATTGATTGCAAAATTGAATATTTTATTTAGACAAAGTAGTTATGTCAAAGTGATTGATTGATATAAATTTATTTAACATACACATGCACTTGAAAAATAAATACGGTTATATTTATATACAAAACATAGTGTTCTATTTTGGTCCCAAGAGCAGCGTTAATTTTACTCCATAATTTCATTTAGGCTTTTTTGTGGTGCATGCTATTGTTTTAAAGGGTTTTAACCAATACAGGTCGTTATTATAATTTTTATAGATTAAAATATAATACAAAAATATGTTTAAAAAAATGGAAATCGAAAAGTTCACTATGGTGTATGAGTAACATTTTGTTTTCATTACAAAACTTCAACGGTTAGTTAGAAACACTTAGTGGTTGACTACAATGACGAAGTTTTATGGTTAAGTTAAGAATAAGTCTCTCGCGTATTTTATAAGTGTATGATACCTAAGGTCATCATAAGGGAAAAACATGAGCACATCACTTCCTTGTTCTAAAAATACAATAAAATAGGTACTCTCTGAATATATTTTTCCTAACCATATTTTCAAATTTGAATTTTTAAAGAAAATTGTTTGACATTTTGAATTTTTCTCATAAATATTGCCTTTCGCTATAGATAGTATGCAAATACGTGTGATCCTGTGAATTTCTTTTTTAAGAAATTCATACCATTTCCTTAACTTAAAAAGCATAAAAAAGCACTATAGCTTTATACAATATATCACAAGTAGGTAAAAGTGTCAACGTCGTGTTCTCTTGCACACAAGTCCTTTCTTTAGAGCACGAATTTTAAATTTTTTGCTTATCCTTTTTTCCCTATAGAATATTGTTAATTTTAAGAATATTTTTCAATTTAAAATTTTATCTCTCTTAAGTTGATTACAGAATATGATATTCAACTTGTGGAGCTTCTGACTGGGGAATTAAATTTTGTAAGAAAATTTTTTTGTTGGTTGATTTTCAATTGGCAAATTTAAAAAAGGGTAGCTCTACTGGGAGTATATTCAGTTAAACGAGTATAAAAAAGTGATGTGGGCGATATATCATTTTTCATGTGTGAGTTTCATTTATTAAAAAATATTAAATTGAGACTACAATCAGGCACAAAGTAACAATTATGTTTTACGATATGCAGTAAATTTTGTAATTTTCTTTTGATTTATTTACTTGTTAAATTTATTAATCATATACAATTTGTTTGGACTATCTTTTTTTGAATTTTTTCTTTTTTAACACAAAATAAATTACCCTCTTCCGAGTTTGCAACTTCATATAATATTATTTGAAAAATTAGGCAATGGAGAATCCCAGTAAAGTCCAATTCTGTAAAGTATGTAAAATATATTTGCACAGTAAAAAAAAAATGTTGGCAATTAACTTGGAAGATTAACCCACACAAAAGAGAAATTATTCCTGAGGGAACATACTTTTGCACTTTATTTAATCTCTCTGTTACATGGGGTTTTGTTGAAATTGAAGAATTTTAAAGAATTTATTTTGTTTTTAGTGGGTTAGAAGAGTGAGTCATTCCATCATTAAGCTTAATGATTCTATGACATCTGGGTTAATTTACATGAACTGACAATTGTTTAGTAAAATATGAAATAAGACAACTGATAGTTTGTGTTTTTCTTGTTCTCCTATAGAGAAAGTAATTTGAATGCGTGAACAAAATAAAAAAGTATATAGAGTTTGTAAAAATTCTTAGAATGTTACAGAGCTCTTTTTTCCAAAATTAAGTGAACGTCAATTAACATCCAATTTATTTTTCGGTCTCTTTTTTGATGATATCTTACTAATATAAATTTAAGCTGTGAAAGTAAAGTAAGCTAATACAAAAAATAATGTTAACAAAAAAAAAAAAAAATTGTTACGTATACGCCATAGTGACCAACAAATTGGTTGACTGAACTTATTTGGAAACAAGAGTGTAGACTGAAAACGAACCTGTAAGGTGATCCTGAGTTTCTTGTAAAAGATATTTGAGCTTGACGTTTTCAGAGAAGAAGTAGAAAAATAAATAACTAAAATAAAAGAAATTAAAATAAAAAAAAAAAAACAAAATTGTTCTATAATGCCAATTAATTTTTTTTATAAATACAGATTTCGAAAAATTTAACATTGCGAAAAATTGTTTTTTTAAGAATTTTAACTTTTTTCTAAAAATTGTATGTATAAATTATTTAGGGCGATTTTATTCACTCAAAGTTGAAAATAACTCGAGGATTTTTATTTTCAAGAATTAAGAATTAGATTTTATTCACTGAAAGTTGACGGTTTTAGCTTTCAGTTTTCAAATCTCAAGTTTGTCAACTTTTGATTTTCTCAACCTTCGAAAATATTAGAAGTGTGCAGAGTAAACTTGAGATTTTGCTTTGAAATGTCATTTTTATTTTCATTTTTGTTTCAAAAAATTGGTTTTAATTAATTGGTTTAAAAAAGTTTGAAAAATAATTGTTGTTTTTTTTTTTTTTGAAAATTATTCATGTACCCATGAACCCATTTCTTGGAATAGTGAAGATTATAACTGATGAACCTTTTGTCAAAACAATATTTTGTGACGCCAAAATTGAGATCATATTTGTTGAATAATTTAAAATAAATAAAAAAGTGGTAGGTACATATGTGTGGCAAAATTTATTTTTTTTTCTTCGCAATCCTCGGACAATCTACTTTTTTTTTATTGTAAATTGGCTCTGATGTTTCACATTGGTTTGATTAATTAAACATTATAGCATGATATTCGAAATCATTAATTTAAAAAAAATGACATCATTCAAAATAACATTTGAAATTGACATTTTATTTTATTAACTGTCGCAAATATCCCAGGGATATTTTTAAAACGGCAAGTTGGGCAACTTTTGGTTCGAAACTAGGGAGCTATGAAAAAAATTATTGAAAAAAAAACAAATTTTCAGCTTGCGATTTTAATCTCGAGTTGGAGTTAACTCTCAAGCTACACAACTTCAGAGTTTTTCTAAAGTTGAGTAATAGTGATTAAAATGGCCCTTATTCTCCCATTCAAAAGCTGTACAAAAACCTAGTTGTAGTCTTAATGTTACAAATGATAAATATTTTGAAAAGAAATATTTTTAGATTTAAAAAAAAATTCAAGTTTTTTTTTGTAAAAACAATTTTTTGAAAACGGATTAAAGAATTTTTTAACAATTTTTTTTTTAATTTTTTTTATAAACAAAAATGCTACAACGATTTAATTTTTTTTTTTTTTCTAAAAAATCTATGTTATTCAAGAAATTAAAGTATTTCATATTTGGTTAAAAGAATTAATTTACTTATAGATTATAAGAAATGTACCTATGTATATAAATTTTCGAGAATTAATCTGGTTGATATACAGATGGAGCCAATATGAAGGACAAATTTTTTTCAGTGATTATTTGTTTTGTGTTTTGACTTTTTGAAAAAAAAATAAATAAAAATGCAGTTTTGTTGCAGTTGCTTTGAATTTTACGTGTGCAAAATATAATTAAAATCGTTTAAGCTGTTTTCTAGAAAACTGCAATAATAAACAAAATTGTAAGTAAAATTGAAAGAAAATTACTTCCGCAGGTAATACCGAAGTCATGGTATAAGTAGTAGAGTTTAACAGTTTAAAAAAAAAAGCACTTCAATAATCAAATTTTATAATTATAAGCTTTATCACATATAATTAAAAGCAATGTGTTGAATTTTAGTATTATACCTTATAACCTTCTATCTATACCTTCACTGAAAACTCAAATCAAAAACTCTAAACACGTTCCTAATTTGTCAAATCTTAAGCCCTTGAGATACTTTTTTCCCTATAAAAGCATCTAGTACATCCGACCTAGTCGTGCATTTAACTTTCTCCTCTGTATTGTCCTTTCTCGCACAAAGTATTTCAAAACTTTTTCCGTCAAGTTAAAAATCTCAAAGCAAAAGTAAAAAAAAAAACAAACAAAGACAAAAAAAAAAACTTCCATTGACTCTTTGTGAATTGTGAACCTTTTGCTTTATTTTATGACAGCAGTATTTTAAAAAGAATCATTTTCAGTGTCGGTCGACGGGGAGAGATATAGGAGAGATTGAACATTTAACAATCGTTTTCTTTATCCAAGTTTGTTTTTCTTTATGAGTTTTTTATCACGTCTGATATCAAATATTTGAATTATTTTTGAAAGGATCCTGGAATAGATACCTACTTTAATTTATGACAAAAACGAAAGTATTTTTTTTGTAAATGGATGTTGGTGGTGGGGGGAGGTGTGGTTCCGGTTGATAAAAAGTTTGAAAAGGGACAATTTGTTGACGTCTTTTTGAAGTGCGTCATATATTAGCGGATTAGTATTTATATATACTTTGCCATAAAATCATTTGATTGATTTGTTTTTAATACAAAATTAACAGACCATGACAGACGGTATAAAGTCAAGTAATGACCGAAAATTGATGGTAGACAGACTATTGTGTGGATATTCTATTGTTACTGCCAAGATTTGAAGAAGTTTAAGAAAGGGTAACTCGAGTTTGTAATAAAATAAATGTGTCCCTCTTTATTCGTTTCCCGTATAAATGTCTATAAAGTTAAGATGAATTTGGTGCATAAATTTTGAAAGCACCTATTATTGAAGTTTTAAACGTTTTTATGTTGGCAGTTAAGGAGAACCAATGGTTTAGAAGGGATTCATATTCAATTTTGTTTCAGTTGTTTTCTGACTATTTGAGTGTAAAATTCATTTAAAATGTTTAAATATTATATTCCATAGAACAACCGTTAAAGGAACTCAAAATGAAGACATTTGAGTTTCTGCAAGAAACATTGTTTAATGTTAATTCAACTGTCGCTTTTTTATATTTACATTTTTAATAGTTTTTGAAAAATTTATTTTCAACAAATGAGTGAAACCAAAATTCGATTTAATTTTTTTCAAAACTAAAATGTCCAAAAAAGTTATGTCGTTTTCAAATAACTAAAAAAAACAACATATCTATTAGGGTGGTTCAAAAAAATCGAAATTCTTTTTTTTGATTTGGTGCTCCGAAAAATCGATTGCTAGACACCTCTTGAATATACACACCAAATATGAGCTCTTAATATTATTGGGAAGGTCCTCCGCTTAGCAATTTTCCATTTTTACATCAAGCTTCTACTAAAAAATAATCATTTTTTTTTTTAAATCGACTTTTTAGCAAATTTCTTTACATATTCTTGTAGGAAATTGAACGCTCTACAAAAAAGGGCATGTACACTTTTTTGTTTATCTAACCGTTTAATAGATATTTGAGGTAAAAAAATTGAGAAAGTCCTTCAAAATTCGTTTTTTGTTCTTAATTTTATTTATTTATTTGTAACAAATTGAAAAATTATAATAATCAAACGCGCAAGATATATTCTTGTAGGTAATAGATTGTTCCACAAAAAAGGTCTTAATAACTTTTTTCATTAATCTAACCATTCTAAAGATATTCGAGGTAAAATTTAAAAAAAATTATAAAAACATTTTTTACTTTCCAAAATTTTCTTATCCACTGAAAATTCATTATTTTCAAATTAGCAAGATATATTCTTGTAGGGGCTTAAACGTTCTATACAAAATTCCTTGGAATCAATATACTTTAAATATACTCATCTAATAAACGGGAGTACAGTTTTTGAAATGCCCGTGAGTCAAAATTTAAAAAAACTTGTTTTTAATTTTCGGTTAATTCTGTCGGAAAAAATGAATAATTTTTGATTCATTAAGTCCACGAAGCCAGTTTCAGACGATCAGTTAATGTGTGTCACAAAACCAGTTTCAAAAATTCCTGGTCTGTTTTTTTTTTATACCCTTTTCGCGTTAAAAATCATGGACGAAGAATGTTCAAAGAATTGAAAACATTCAAAAAAAGAGTGTGTATCCTTATTTACACAGCTATACCTACTTCTCATTAATGCCTTTTAAAATTTTGTAGGTTCACATCATAAAAAATGAAACTGTTTTAGAATTATGGGAACTAGTGCTTGGATCACTAATTATGTAATTCCTGTCAAAAAGTGAATTTTCATTTTTGACAAACGCCGGAAAATGGATCTACATTGATCGAAATATGAAACGGTAAATCGATCGGTAATTTTCTATAAAAAAAAAGTGCACATACGCCACAGTGACCCGTTTAGTCACTGATTAATTATAGTGAAAAAATTTTTCATTTATTTACAATTCACTGTTAAAATAAGAGACAAATTTTCGAGTCAAAAGTATTGAAATTTAAATCCATGTGATATGGTGTGATGCTATTCTAGAAAAATAGTATTACACACTACATATACCTTCAAAGAATAAGTATTCAAAAGTCGGTACCACAAATTGTTGATTAGTCAAGAATCTAGAAGAGTTTTGTACAACAAACTTAACAAAGATCCCATTTTTACTTTGTAGGTAGGTACATATTAAACAACACCATTATTATAATTCATAATTAGGTCATAAAATAAAGTGTTAAAAGAACTCACCGTGAAATTTTCTTTTATACCAAAGAAAATTTTCCTTAATGAGAAGTACTTAAAAAAAAAAAAAAAAAATTGTCAAATACTTATTACTTTTAACAAAATTTACCGAACCATTAATGTAAAGCCAACCAACAATTTTACAGTAGTTGTAAAAAATTCACAATTTTTTTTTTTTTTTTCTCAACGACAAAATACATGTTGTGCATTATCACCATCATTATAGTTTGTCCTTTCACACACGGCGTATTTTTTTTTTTTTTTTTCTACATAAAAATTCAAAAGTCAACAAACCGCAAACAAGCACTTCTTAAGTTTTTGCAGCCAAACACGGATTGCTTCGTTTTTTTTTTTTTGGATTTACGTTGTGTATGTTGGTTGTCCCAGAACCATCGTCCTCGTCGTTGGTACATAGTTGGAACGTTGGAACGTACTTAACTTTTGTACCACCTTTTTGGACTCTTTTTTCACTCAACATCATCAACAAGAGTTTTTAATTTTTTTACTTTAGAAAAAAAACTGCGAAAAACATACTTTATTTTTTTTTTTTTTGGAAAAGGCAAAAACGCATTACATTTCTGAATGGATGCACTATTTTAATTACCACTTTTACACACTGTGATGTCCTTAATCTACAAAAAGAAACAACAACAACAAAAAAAAAAGGATTCTTCATATGATGAGAAAAACCGAAATGGAGGACACATATTTTACAAAAATACAAAAAAACAGAAAGAAAATCCCCCTCAAGCTGAGATAACCTTTGAATTTAAACAAAAAAAAGATAAAAGTGTAAAAAAAAGTAACAAAAAATTCTTCTATAAAAATAAGGACGAAGCATTTAGACAATGCCTCATATAGATGCCAAGAGTAAGTTATTATAATCGTCTAACATATGGTGTGAATATATATACAAAAGCAACAACGCCAACGGTCTTAAAATGAAAATGCTCCTCCTGCATCATCATAATCATCATATGAATAGAGAATCCTTTTCCCATCACTAGTTCATCCTCCTCCTTGCCAACCACATCGTAAATATAGTGTCCTTAAACTGAAAAGCTACTCGAGTTCTTGACTTTTTGAAAGGTGTTAAGGATTCACTGAGATATATGAAATTTTTCTTTTCTCTCTATACATAAACTAAGAAGAAGAATGCAACAAATTTTCCAGGATCAAAGGAGATAATCATGTCCTTTCTTTGGAAAACCCCCTTTAAGCATTTTTTTTTTTTTTATTCTGATCGCGCGTCTGTCCGTACGCTATACACAATGAAGTAAAGTGAATCACCCCGGGGATGTGTGTGAAGGACCAAACCACATAAGAAGAACCAACGAACGAACGACAAATCGATAGTTAATCAACAACATTGTGTAAGGCTGCAAGGATATAGACTTCCTGATAGGAACTCTGATTCATCACTTTCATCATCATCATAGCAAAGAGTAGTGTAGCAGCCATTATTATATTACTCTGTTAGAAAGGTAGGAATTTACGGTTTTTTATTTGCACTAATATGGAGGTAAACCATGCGAATGACGCATTAGGCTCCGCAAGGGCCATGTTATGTGTTATGGGTTCCAATCAACTATTTAGGTGGAATTTTTTGACCTTACCAATTTTTTTTCGTTTTTCGTTTTTTTTTTCGCTCTTCAATTTAGAGCTCTGTTTTTTTGATGAGTGGGTTAAAAAATTTGTGTGTTTTCCTTTTTGGTGAAAAACACTTTATTTCACTTCACTCTAACACCTCATTGATGGAAAAATCAAAATAACCAACAAAAATTAACGTTTTTTTTCGGGCCCACAGTAAATTTTTGAAAACTAAAAAATGGATTTTTTCACAGTCAGATTTTTTGCGAGCGACAATTACCGTACACGGCCATATTGTTAGAGAATTTAACTGTATATGCCCGTGGCAAATTTTCAATAGAGTCTTCCAGCCAGATAGTCGACAACAAACTTGTGTTTTATCCTTTGTTCTGACATTCTTATAAAAATGTCACACCGGATGTGCGCAAGTCCTGGAAAAATCAATATGGCAACTATATGAAAAATTTGACAATCGTTGCAAGCAGCCATATTGAATTTTTTTTTTTTTGGTCGTTATTGTTTTTTGGCAGGGCGTTTGTAACATGTGGTTTGGGGGTGTTTTTTCTCTCACAAAGTTTTGGGGGAGGGGGGTGGAGAGGGGTTGTATACAACATCTTGTAGATACAATAGCTAAATAGTAATCTACATGGTTAAGGCACACGTGTAGTGGGAGGAATTGATGAGTATTTGAGGGGGGGGGGGCGAAGGAGTATTCACGTAGGTTCTGTCAAAACATAACAGTTTTGTTTATGCTTTTCCGTTTTTGGAAGAACCATTGGATGGTAGCTGTGAGTCACTCTTTTTTTTATGCCATTCATGAGGCAGAGAGGCAGTTTTATGAATGCGCTAGGCTTCTCTATGCGCGGCTGTCATTATCACACGCTCTGTCATAGAGTTGCTGTAGAGGCGGGCGTCAGAAGGGCTCCTAGGTCGGTCCTTGGTCTTACGTTTGACGTACTTATACGAGTAAATACATATATATTTGACTTGACTGGAAAGAGTCATAGATACTATGGATTATTCGGGGACTTTATAGGGAGAGCATCTGAGCAAAAAAAATCACAACAGGTGGTTGTAGTAAAATCGATTCGTTATTTAAACCATCATGGAATAAGTCCGTGTTTTTGTTGATATACAAACACACACACTATTATAAATGGGGAAGTAAAAAAAGGGTGGTGTTGAGAGTTCGTTTACGTCTGGGATTGCAAGCGTCGTCCTCGTCGTCATTATTATATCCATGTTGTAGCCGGCGCGCTCAAATTACATCTTGTTTATTATTTTTTTTTTTAGTCCTGTAAGGATGGGGCTTTTAGCCAAGTTTTTGTATAGAATGAATGAGAAGGAGCAGAGTGAGACGTATGTATTTCTTTCTTATTATTTAAAAATCTGAGAATGACAATGGTTGGAAAAAATAAATGCAATCCTACAACCAAACTTATAGTTTATGTATTTATTGCAGAGATTTGTAGGAGTGATGTAGATGACATTTTGTAGGTCTAATTTTTTCTATTCTTTGGAAAAAAATATTGTACTTTATAATTGAAATATATATGTGTATATGGGAGGAGGTTTTGATATATCCATATTCATACGTTTTGTTTATGAAGCTGTTGACCTTTTAAGCGCAGAGAAGCAGAATTATACTCGGAAGAACAAGGACGACATTTTTAGTTATTGTAGAATAAATCTTTCAGTGGGGAGTCGCTGACGACTGTTTAGAAATGGAATACCCACTGAGTTGCTAGATTCAATGGAAAAGAAAAAAACATGAAGAAGATTTTTCTTTCTAGAATGTTGGATTTTGTTGTTTTCCAAAGAAAAAACTGTAGGGTTCACTTGCACTAAACTAATTTACCTCAGTTCTCATTGATAAAAATATGTTTTAGTAAAAGATAGAAGAAAAAGAGACAAATGTGACTCAAGAAGATTTATAGGAATCATTAATGCTGAAATAAAAAAGGTTTGTACCATTGCCGAATTGATTTTTTTTTTCTTTGATAGGCTTTATGTTTAAAGAAGCGTGATTTTCTTCTATTTAATTGCTAATGATGATTTTAACAATAACCTACTCTTTGTATTCTTACTATTAGACAGTTAAGAGAAGATTTTGGCTTACGTTAAATGCATAACTTATTTCATTTGTGATTTAATTACATAAGAGCTTCGATATCATATAATCCTATTTGTAAAATTGTATAGGAAAAAAACAAGTGTTTGTATTAATTCAACAATTAAAAAAGGGCTTCGGTTTCATTATTTTGTAAGTTAATTATTTTATTTTTACTATACTTCTTTTACTGATTGGGTCACTGCGACGTATGTGTAACTTTTTTTTCATTGAAAATAAAATCCTAATGGTAATTCTTTAGTCTTGAGTAGTTGATCAGACGTTCCCTTTATTGACACTGTTAATACATTTTGACACTACGGAGGATGAGGAAACATTTGCCGGGTTGAATGTTTTTCATGTGAAGTTCCCAATAGGTATGAAAAGAATTGTCCTATTTTATTTGTATTCTTTTTACTTTATCAAAAATATATCAAGCGTCGAAAGCCTCTTCAAGATGAAATTCTGGATACTCTAGTTGGCTACTACTTCTTAAAAAAATAGTTTTTCAAAGCGTAAACAAAATTTAAAGAGACTTTTATGAGAAAATTGTATTAAATCAAATATTTTATATGAGAGCCGTTCTAGATGAGACAAAAAAAATCCTTAAACATCATCATCCATCCACCGATTGAGGGTGTGAAAATTGGTCATTTTATTAATGAAATTGAAATGCACTCTAATTCGAATTGACAAAAATCAATTAAAAAAAAGCAGACATATTTAAATTTAGTTAAGTATTCGCCTTAGTGAATGATGATTTATACAAAACTTGTATGTATAAGAAAGTTAAAAAATACTATCTAATAAATTTACTTCATATATGCATCAACTTAAATGGTTTGGAACGTTAATTTATGGATAAATGTTTTTCTAGAGGCTTGTTATAAATATCGCTGAAACGACAATGACAAATACATAGTGAGTCAGTCATGCGTTTTAATTTAAAAAAAAAATTAAATTTGCCTATTTCTGAATCGCATACATACCTTATCACAATTTTGGAAAACGTTTTGATAGTTTTTTCGAGATTCGGTTTTTAAGTGTCAATATGCATGTTTTCTTAAAAATTGGATACCAAACTTTTTTTGAAAAATGTTACAAAAATTAAAAAAAAAATTATAAACACCGTAAAGAACTTTCAAAATTTTTATTTGCGGTATATATGTACATACAATCTTGGTACGGTAGTTATGAATTGTGGGTGATTTTGATATTAGCTGTGCTTTGTTTTATTCGTGATCCAGATCAGGGGCCGAATTACGGCATACGATTACGATCATTAGTTAACGTATTTACGTTTTAAGTCTCTTTCTTTTTTTACAATTTTTTACAATGATTAAATATAGACAGCAATAGTTTAAACGATAACGTATTATCGTATTCGTATGCCGTAAATCGACACCAGATCATTGTTTTTATTAACTTTACAACAAAAGGTAGGTTTTTGTTTTGTTATTATATCTCAAATTAATACAATGGTCTGATCTGGATCACGAGGAAAATAAAACACAGCTATTATTTAAAACCAAAATTAACGGTACCAACCATAAAAGATAAAAGAAATTTTAAGAAGTAGAAGTGTTTTACGCTACAAATAAGTCCGAATTTATGAAAAGAAAATACTTTTGAACCATTATAAAGGTATCTGCCATATAACCGTTTTTTTTTTATGTCTGAATTTCCCATAAATTACTAAACCGATTTCAAAGAAAATTTTTATAGGGGTAGAAATTTCGTGTGAAATGATATTTGATCTATTATTTTTTTACTGTCCAAACAAAATTCTGATGCAAAACATGATTAATTACCCAAAATTTAAAAAAAATTTATTTTACCACTTATGGATTGAAAAATCCATAAAACTAGTACAACTCATATGAATGTGTACCTTTAGCCCAGGGAAATTAGTAATTTAAATCGCATTTTTCGCGGGACAAAATTTCTTTCATGGAATGTGTTCGGGTGGTTATCCTTATCATAAAAGTCAATTTGTTGTTAAAATTGGAGATTGGGAACAGCCGCCATCTTGGAAAAGAGATTGGTATCGTCTTATTGAATAGCTCCATTGTTATTCATTTTAACAGAAAATGACAAAGGTAGGACTTATTAACAATAAAATTATCTAAACAATGATATACAAAACAATTCCGTGAGTTGATTAAATAAAATTTTATAGTTGGTCAAAGTGAGGGTTTGTATCGCAAGGTTGGGATAAAATGACATTTTTTCATATATCTGACGAACTTTTGATTTGTTTAGATAATTCTTCAAGAATGAATTATAGTACTTATAATTACCTATAAAATGAGCCCACAATCGTTATTGTAACCATCGTATTGTTCAAGTAATCTAACTCCGAAACTCTCCATGTACTAGTCAAAAGTGAGAAAAAAGCTAGTTTTTTGCTGGTAGGCCGAGAAAATTTTGGGAGTAGAGGTATAACCAAAATATAAGTACGCAGTTTTGCTGCCATACTCGTGTTCAGGGGCGTACACTCCCTTGGGGCAAGCAGGGCGACGCCCCGGGGCCCCCGACCGACCTCAGGGCCCCCCACTGGAGACAATGCAGAGAAGGAAACTGTAAGCATAAATTGAGTTACGAAGTAAATTAAAATTTATTTGAATCACTTCGGATACAAGGGAGACAAATTATGTCATTCATTGGTAGCCACACAATATATATTTATCTGATAAAAAGGTTATCCCAGGGGCTCAAAAAAAAATAAACTGCTTTTTTAAAAGAAAAAGTATAATTTTATCTAAGGACCTAAAAAAATATTACTTGAAAATTCTTTGCAACCACAAATAATACATTAAGGGCCCCAAAAAAGCAAAAAACAACTTCAAGCCAGGGCCCTGCAGGCGCCCCAAATGCTTTTACTTCAGGACTTAAAAAAAATTTTTTTTTAAATTAACCTACATTTGTTGATGGATTACTAAATATTACTTTAGGAGCCCCAAAAAATAAGACTTCGAGGATCCAAAAATATTATATGAAGGATCCCAAAAAATAATTTTTCAGGAACCCCTTTAGATACTAAGGAGAACAAAAATATTCATCAAATTTTCTGATGACATGACAAATATTATTTGTGGATCCTCAAAAGTTATTTTAGTGGTTCAAAACAATCAAATGGAAAATTAAATATCAATTTAGGGGCCCTAACATAAATACATCAATGCCCAAAATAAAAATATTACGTTATTGGTGGCATTCCGAATATTACATCAAGACTTCTTGGCTCCAAAAAAATTATATTATATTTTAGGGGCCTCTAAGCACTTAATTTTGAGGCCCCAAAAATAATTTTTCAGGGGCCCCAAAAGAAATAAACTATGTACTATGTAAATCAAATGTGTACACATTACTTCAGAACAGAAGCCCAAAAAACTATCAATTCTAAGCTTCAAAAAAATTTATTTTAGGGGTCTCTAAATATTTAATTTTCTGGGCCGCTAGAACAAGTATTTACTACTTTTATGATAGAAATTTTAAGTAAACATAGCAAAGTGCATTACGAACATATTAAAACATTTAAATAAACCTAAAAATAAATAAGCCATACAAAAAAAAATGTATGGCGTATACGTACTTTTTGTTTGTATCTAAGGATCCCCCAAAATATCAAAGGGGCCTCAAAATTTAGTCTTGCCCTGAGGCCCCGACGACTCAACGTACGCCACTGCTCGTGTTAATGTCGATTTCAAAGGTCTGACAACTCTAATTTTGGGCTTTATACGGTTTTTGGGGGGTTAAATAACCTAAGTTTTCCAGTTAACGTGAATGGGCTAAATTTATACTATATGAAATTATAAAAAATATACAAGCTGATGCTCTATTATTTTTTCTAAATCTGGACACCTCAATCTTGGCTATGGGGTTAATAGAACTCACGATATAAGCTTTTTTAACTAACCATATCAGGCTTTTCAATTCAAATAAACAAACAAAAATCTAAACAAAAAAAGCTTCTAAAACATAATCGTATAAACGGCTTATATATAGTTCTATTGGTCACATCCCAAGATTGGGGTGTTCAGATTTAGGAAAAATAATAGAGCATCAGCTTGTATATTTATAATTTCAAATAGTATAAATTTAGCCCATTCACATTAACTGGAAAACTTACGTTATTTAACCCCCCAAAAACCGTATAAAGCACAAAATTAGAGTTGTCAGACCTTTGAAATCGACATTAACACGCGTATGGCTGCAAAACTGCGTACTTATATTTTGGTTATACCTCTACTCCCAAAATTTTCTCGACCTACTAGCAAAAAAACAGCTTTTTTCTTACTTTTGACTAGTACCTACATGGAGAGATTTGGAGTTAGATTACTTCTACAATACGATGGTGACAATAACGATTGTGGGCTCATTTTATAGGTAATTATAAGTACTACAATTCATTCATGAAGAATTATCCAAACAAATCAAAAGTTCGTCAGATATATGAAAAAATGTCATTTTGTCCCAACCTTGCGATACAAACCCGCGCTTTGACCAACTATAAAATTTTATTTAATCAACTCACGGAATTGTTTTGTATATCATTGTTTAGATAATTTTATTGTTAATAAGTCCTACCTTCGTCATTTTCTGTTAAAATGAATAACAATGGAGCTATTCAATAAAAACGATACCAATCTCTTTTCCAAGATGGCGGCTGTTCCCAACCTCCAATTTTCTCAACAAATTGACTTTTATGATAAGGACAACCACCCGAACACATTCCATGAAAAAAATTTTGTCCCGCGAAAAATGCGATTTCATGCCCATATTTTGACTAATTTCCCTGAGCTTTTGTAAAAAAAAAAATGTTTCAGATATTAGGCGTGTTTTTTTGGCAAAGCTATCCGCAGTTGGATTTCCCAAATATCAACACTGATAAAAAATGGGTATGCACACACCAAAAGAAAGGAAAACGTAAACTTATACACTTCGTCAAAATTCTATCCGCAGCTTGGTTTAGCTTGTATTCCTATCGGCAGCTGCATGTTGTTTTTGAAGTGCATGTAAACGCCAACCGCGGATACGGATATCAATGCCAAAAATACACACCTATTATTGTTTCATTTTTTAAAAAGTACTAATTTGTATGCATATTTCAACGTTCTTTTCAGCAGAAACCATTAGCCATTCGCAAAAATGGATACGTGTACCAACAGTTAGTAAAGTGAATTGACCATAATATTGAATTTTTTCCTTTTTTCAGTCTCAATATACTTAATGAAGCTCAAAACATTAAGTTAATTTAAATCGTCAAAAGAGTATCATATAATAAAACGGCAAACACTTATTTTGTGGTACAAAATACGCGGCCCACAAAAACCAAAGGGGCATAAATTATATACCGAACGATAGGAAATTTTATCTAGATGTGCAGAATGTATACTTTATTTATTTTTTTTTACAGAAATAGATAAAAACAATAAACTAAAATTGAGGAAAAAACAAAAAAAAAATGTGCTGAACCACGCCCTCTCCCTTCTGGAAGTGGAAACTTCTAAAAGCAAAGACGAGAACCTTCGAAGACATTCTCGAATTTCGAATAAAATTAAGTGTTGCATATTCTTAGTAGTAAATAAAGTGATTTATATAGTGTGCTTATTTGAGCATAAACAAAAGTTACAATTGGCACTCGAATTTTGAGTGCGGGGTCGGCTAGTATACATAATTATGATACTCTAATACCTTTTTTTTGAATATTGACTTTTAAATAAAAAGGCCCTTAGTAATAGACCCGAATTATTCATTTTTTTTTTTGTCACTAAGGGCCAAAGTGTCTCACTATCATGTAGAGTCCCCTTAATTTACAAATGCAAAATTTAAAGAAAAATCTTAATTGATCAATGGAAGTTTACTACTTAAAATGAATCTAGTGCAATTTTTTTTTTTTTTTTTTTTTTTCTAAACCGTTTTCTTTTTTTGATCCTTTTTCCAATGGGTCTTAGAAATAAATATCTGTAGTGTTTAATGTAAACATGATAATTGCATACTTTATGCCTATGTTTTCACTATTTTTAACCATGAAATCTATGCATATATTTAAAGCTGACTGTAATTATTCAGATTATTACTTTCAAAAGCTTTTTAACTGCATTTTAACAAAAATTTGAAAGCTCAAAATTTTAAATGCAGTTATCATGTTTATACCAAACACCATAGATATATGTACGTAATAATATGTTCAAATGTTGCTGAAATCTAACATTTGCAATTGTATTGGCGATGTGTTGCTATTTAATATTCCAAATCAAAACACTTCGAAAAAAGAATTCGTAACATTCACACATTTTGGAAATTTTTTGAACATCTAACAAAATCTGTGCCCCGCAGGTTGAGGCATGACTGAGTTGTTTTATTTTCTTTGTTTGTTTCCCATTCTATTAGATTCCGATTCCAACGCTCTTATAAATTCCAGCGTATACAAGCAATTCAAAAAATGTTCTTAAAATATTGAGTTTTGCTTCGATTTATCCATTTTTCTATAAATTTTTCTTTCAAAAGGGAAGATAATGAATCCATAAATTCCATTGTACGTAACTCACGTTACATTCAGAAAAATTTCCAAAAATAGATTTTTTTGTCAATAATAAATTCATACGGTAGTACAACATATGCATGAATGTAGCATAACTATTACTCTCATAATCAGTAAAACCTTTTTTTCATTTTTAGGACTTGCTTAAAAAAATAAGTCTGTTGGTAACTCACGTAACAGAAATCGGACACGAGTGAAATATGAAATTAAGAATCTAATTGTTTTTAATGAAGATTCATACAAAAAAAAATACAAGCTTTTAAATTTAGTGAAAAAACCAAACATTTGTTCAATTTTTCGAGGAAAATTTTAAAAATATTTAGGTAGGTAATTCACGTTACATTATTTTGGTAACGCTTGTTACCTAAGAATAATGAGTAGCTGTTTGTAATAGTGGATATAATGGAAAAAGTAAAAAAGCCTTCAAAATTTGTTCAAATTTCGTGTCCACTTTTTCATGGAATTACCGCCTGAGAGTATACTTCTTTACCCTCTTAAATTCTGCGTAAATAAAAACACTCAAGACTGGTTCTAAAACTTTCTTTCAAGACCAAGTGACCAAGATCTATTGGCTTATAAATAAACTATGTAAAACATATTACTTTTAAACGTAATTGAACCCCTGTTTTGCCTTGAGATTGATGATTAGGTCTAGTGAACATGGACACCGTAAATAATAACACTGGCCAACAATTTTCAACTTTTTTAAAATTTTCCAGAAAGATTTATATCTAATTTTATAGATTTGGGTTCAGTAAGCTCAAAAATCATATTGGTTTCTTTCTAGCAGCTCTAATTTTTGAAATATTTAATTTTTCATATTTGGGGAATATTCATACTAATTTACAGTTTTCCTTATTTTGAGCGTTTATTCGAATTTTCCAGAAAAATTTATATTTAACCTAATGTATTAAGGGTCAGTAAACCTAAAAATTACATTCATTTATTTCTAGGAGCTCTATTTTTTTTTAAATATTTAAGTTTTCCACATTTTGGGGATAATTACGTACTAATTTTAAAGTTATGCTTATTTTAAATGTTTGTTAAAATTTTCTAGAAAATTTTTTGTCGAAACTATTGCACTTGGGCTCTGGTTGCTCTCTAGGAGCTCTAGTTTTTTAGATATTTCCATTTTTCACATTTTGGGGTGATTTCATACTATTTTTTTTTTAGATTTTTTTCTTACAAGCGTTTTTAAAGTTTTGCTGGAAAAATTTATTTTGAATGTATTGTATTTAGGTTCAGTAATTAAAATAAAAATACAAAAAAAATTTAAAAAACAAAAATTTGTATGAATTTCTGTCTTTTCATGTATGAATAACTTAAGAACTAGAGCTGTTAGAAAAAAAACTAATGTTGTTGCTCGGAATCAGCACCCTGTTGGCCAGTGTAATCAGCTATCATATTTTCTAACTAAAAAAAAAGTTACTTTGCAAAAGGTGGAAGCAATCCAACAAAACCAAACAAAATATTTGTTTCATTTTAAAAAGAAAGTTGTTATTTTTTTTTTTGTTTAAAAGTCCATTAGAAATGCAAGGAATCTTATATCGCAATTAAAATAATATTCGTCTACTTGAGTGGCTTCATTTTCCATAGACCATCATTAAGATAATGGCAGTTTTCTACTCCTACTCCTTTATTAACTTTAGCTCTGTAATGAAATTAGACATTCTTAAAAGATAAATTGTAAATTATTACTTCAACTTACATATCAACTGTAGAAAGTGTTGTGATTCCAATAGCGAGTGCGTGCTCCTTCCCTTCTGCCATAATAGCGACAACAGTGCCCTTTTCAGCAGGCGTCATGCATGCACCTGGCGACGTTAGACCTGGACACATAATATTAGCTCCACTTAACACGAAACGAATGGCTCCTTTGTCGACTTGCTGCATCGTCACGAAAAATGGAAATTTATGAAGAAGTTTGAGAGTTGGCATCCATTGGCCATCGCGATGACGGAAGAATACTTGATCACCAATTCCATTAAGTAGAACTTCGATGTGATCATGACTAAAAAGAATATATTTTTCAAATTAAACACAAATTAGGGATGAAAAATTGTTACCATTTCGCAATTCTAAATGAATCCTTTTTTGGTAGAATCTGATCAATGTGCGATTCGAGTTGTGGATAGGATTCCAATAATTTTGTGCGTATTCCTTTTTGTACAGATGATTTGAGTTGTTGGATGGACGAGACACTTTCTTTTTCTTCAAATCTGTGGAAAGGATTTTGTCCAAAAGAAAAAAAAACTAATTAGATTCTGTCAATTTTTTTAACCTTGTTTGTATTAAAGAGTGAATTGATAATTTTTCTTACTTTTTAAACATCTTAACTAATTCTAAAAATTTTTATAATTTAAGCTAAGATTTATTTAATATAGAAAAAATTGTAATTAATTTAATATTTTAAAAAGAAAATCGTGGATATTTTTTGTGTGTGGTGGATGGGATTTTGGTGGAGCACGCAAATTTTCTTGCGTGACAGAAGGTGTCAAGTTGACAGACAGAGATGTCATGTTTGCCGGTGACATTTAAGGAAGCCGCTGTATGGGATTGGTTGGAAAATGTATAAGGCAGTGTAAACACTTTGAATCTTTTTTAAGGTAGAACACCTATTAGGCAATTTCACAGTCGCAATTAATTGATAGGTCAGCTATTACATGAAGCCTCAAGAGGCGCGCCTCTTTTCAAAACTAATGAGTGCAAAAGAGATAGAAGATCAAACAAAAAATTATCCGACCGGAGAGTCGTGGGCCAAAATTCTGAGAATCTTTTTTGACGTTTCTTTTTCCACTCTTTCTTTTTTCAACATTCCCTTTCATTCTTTTTGCTTCTTGGTGGAATACAACAACAACAATACTTAAATCAAAAGAGAAATGTCAAATTTGAGTCTTTGACTCAAGAGGCATCGTGTAATAGTACGCGCCTCACAGAATGATTATTAAAAGAAAATTCGAAAAAAGAGTCAAGCCTCTTGAGGCTTCATGTAATAGCTGACTAGCAGTTCAAGGCAATTTTGATTTCACTCATCGTCGCCGTCGCCTCAATAAAATAATGTCGTATATGTTACATTTGGCTACTTTTGGGAAAACACAATTAAAATTCAGTTTTTTTTTTCTCGAAAATGTACTGTGAATTTTTTTAAAAATATCATGACATACAGGGTGTTACAAAAGTAATGGATCAAACGAAATATGCTGATAGGCCAACTTTAAGACTCTCAGAATTTGGTAACTTGTTCATCCCAAATCCTTACGGTTTTTGATTTAATGCAATTCTTGTGAAATTTCGAAAAATCCCTACTTTGCAACAATAATTTGCTTCCTGCTTCCATTATTGATTTTTGTTTTTTAAAATTCTTTTACAAAAACATTGCCAAATAATTAGGAACAATTAATTATTCAAAATATTTTTTATTCCATACGCCATTTCGCTGCAAATTAACTAACAGTTTCAAGTTTTATAAAAAATTAATTTCTAACTCTTATTTGAGATCAACACCGCAAAAAAAATTTGTACGGTGTGGGAATAGTTTATTATTTTAAAAAGTTGCCCTGTTATTGTAGTTTTCTAAAATGTATAAAAGTTTCCAAAGTTGCAGTTAGATCGCAAAATATTACAATTTGAATTCAACAAAACAGGGTTTTTCAGAATAAAAAACAACCAAAAATAAACAAATTTTCTCGAACTGTTATTTGTTTATTTTTCTTTGAACAAAAGCCTCTATTTTTGTTTGTAATTTTGCTCTAAAAAACCCTGTTTTGTTGAATTCAAATTGTAATATTTTGCGATCTAACTGCAACTTTGGAAACTTTTATACATTTTAGAAAACTACAATAACAGGGCAACTTTTTAAAATAATAAACCATTCTCACACCGTACAAATTTTTTTTGCGGTGTTGATCTCAAATAAAAGTTAGAAATTAATTTTTTATAAAACTTGAAACTGTTGGTTAATTTGCATCGAAATGGCGTATGGAATAAAAAATATTTTGAATAATTAATTGTTCCTAATTATTTGGCAATGTTTTTGTAAAAGAATTTTAAAAAACAAAAATCAATTATGGAAGCAGGAAGCAAAATATTGTTGCAAAGTAGGGATTTTTCGAAATTTAACAAGAATTGCATTAAATCAAAAACCGTAAGGATTTGGGATGAACAAGTTACCATATTCTGAAAGCCCTTAAGTAGGCCAATCAGCATATTTCGTTTGATCCATTACTTTTGGGACACCCTGTATACAGAAAATATTTGTCTATTGAATTATGTTAAAATTATTTCAATATTCCAATACAGAAACAAATAATAGTCAATTTTCTCCAATATGCCGATGTCGTATGTAACGTGTTTCCACAGAAACTATTTGTTTGCCAAACACATACGACAAATTGATGACATATACGACAAAAATAAGCACAGACAATTCCCAAGTAACAATTTTACTTGCATAAAAGGTCCATTTTCTTCGATTCGGCAAGCTATAGTTTGTATACGTTTAGTTTGAGGCTTACTTACGCAAATCATCCATTTTGGAAAAAAAAAGGAGGTCTACTTAAGGCTATCTGGAAGTGTTTAGAAGAAGCCTTGTAAATATAAGTTAAAGAAGACCTTTATAAGACCTGTATGAACCGTTCTAAAGAAGCCTTCTATTTTCAAGTGACAGAAGGCTTTCATAAGACCTGTTCCAAGAGGTTCTTGTAAGTATGCAATATTTTCATCTCTCAAGTATGCAATGTTTTTCACCAATAAGTATGCAAAGCTTTTATCCTGCAGATATGCAATGTTTGTAATGCTTTAGAAAAAAAACATTGCATTTTTATGTGAAGTTTCAATTATGTAGCTCCCTTTTTTCTACTCATCTTTAATATTCGAGTATGGTCTACTGGTAAGGTGCTGGCTTGGTATGCAGAGGTACGTGGGATCGATTCCTGGCCGGGCCATGTGATAAAAATAATAAAATGTGTTCTTTTTCAATTAAAATAATATTCTCATCATTTCAGAACAACAGAAAAAGCAGTGGAATTTCCAAAAAAGGAAAAGAAACAAAATATGAAAAATTTAAATAAAATAAAATAATGTGTAGAAAATGCAAAACAGAAAAAATCAAAAGAAAATAAAAAAAATGAAATAAAATTCAATTAATTCTTTTTTTTCTATGCATTTTCTAAAACATTTTCTACAACTTCTATAAGGCCTTATT
Organism: Episyrphus balteatus; assembly: GCF_945859705.1. Classification (NCBI taxonomy): domain Eukaryota; kingdom Metazoa; phylum Arthropoda; class Insecta; order Diptera; family Syrphidae; genus Episyrphus; species Episyrphus balteatus. Next base: position 98,506,850 of record NC_079135.1, on the reverse strand, counting down.
ATAACATCCTACGCAAGTAATCCGGTTTGTGCATTAAATAAATCCTCTGCAGGAAGACTTCCGTAAGGCCATTTTATACTGTTTGTCACAAGCTATTAGCTTGTGGATTACCTGTGAGGGAAAGTCCTATGCAATTTCGGTAAAATGCGCCAAAATGATTTGCATAAGACCTCCCAACTAACAATTTGATTTCCAATAGTGTCAATACAGGCTAGTTTTTGATTTGTAAAGTAACAACAGCAAATCTTATACAAACCATTTTGGCGTAAATTACCGAGGTTATTTAGTTGCCTTAAGACTTTCTTTAACAAGTGCTATGAAATTAATAAGCTTTTTTAACAACATTTTAACAAGGTCTTTCAAAAGTTAGCAAAGACACATAAATGTGTTCGGAAAACGCTATTTAGTTTCTTAAAGAACATCATAAAACAGTATGAATAAGGCTTTCATAAAATGTTAAAAAAAAAAATTACATGTGAATTTATTTATTTTATTTCTTTCTTTTATAATTTGTATTTTTCCCTTTTTAGGACTTCTTCTGCATTTTTTTCTTTTTCCTGAAATGAAATAAATTTATTTTAATTGAAAAAACATTACTTTACTTACATGTCCCAGGTAGGAATTGAACCCACGTGTCCCGCATACCAGCCCAGAACGCATCCACCAGACCAAACTCAATATAAAAGAGAAGTGGAAAATTGTGAATATATTGATTTCGTAATTTGTCCTTTACTATATTCTCCAGAATTGAGGTAGCTAATACTTTGCAAAATTATTTTTCAAATAAGCTGAATATATATTTCATATCTTTGTTGGCATTTTTGCTCAATAAAAATAAAATTGGGTAGGTTTATTATTTATAACTTTTTTTATTCAGATTTACCACTGTTATAGTTCGTATACATATGTATGTAATTCATTAAAAATATCCGACTTTCTTCTTAAGTTGAGTTTGGTGATGGAGCTATCCGACTGCAAATATCAGCGAAAGCGATTAATATTTTGCTAATTACAATTTTATCATTTCATGATACCTAGCCACAAAACCAATCAAAAGTGCTAAAAAGAGATTTAATTCACTAACAAAAAATATTAAAGTAAATCCAATTGGACACCATTATGTTTACTCACAAATTGGAAATGTCACAAATAAAACAAGCAAACATTTCTATCAAACGTTTACTTACAACAGCAAATAGCTTTATTAACAAGGCGTTGATAAAATGGGTTGTGTATTGGGTGAACCTCTTTAAACAGGTCTTAATGACGCTTAAACAAACAGGTCTTTTTGTAAGTATCTTTAAGTTGTTCTTAAGAAGACCTTTTGTAATTTAAATATACAAGTGTTGTTCAGAACTCTATGAAAAGGCTTTAAAGAGATCTTTTTTTACTTCCAAATGGTTGAACTGCATAATACAACTTTAAATAAACTTTTTATTAGCTATACCTTGCCGAATTGAAAAAATCGAACCTAATGAAAGCTAAATTGTTAGTTGGGCTGTCCTTCTTGTTATGAAAGCCAAAAAATAACTTGCATTGACTCTTATGAAAGCTTAATTGTTATTTGGGTAAATAGATGTCAAATTCAATGCGAAAAAACACATAGAGGATGTTTTTTTCTTTTAAAACAATTAATGTTAGTTTATTAACGTTTTAAAATTACATTGGCTCTTAGTAATAACCCGAGTTTAGCAAAACTCGATTTTAGCAAAAACATCAATGGTATTAAAACACACATCTTACTTCTAAACTTAGAATTGGTTTAGAATCAGTTCACCTATACTATAAAATGATAGAACTTTTTTGATTTCGAAGTGAGATGTATGTTTAATTTTTTGTTAAAATCGAGGTTTCGCTAATTTCGGGTATATTACTATGGGTTATTGGCTTCACAGCAAAATTCTTTCTTAAAGAGAAACTCACATAAATAGAAAAAAAAACAATAGCTACAGTTTTAAGATACGAATTTTGTAGTGCCAAGTTGTCATTAGCCCTGTTCAATTGGAGGTGGTAATCTACTAAGATTAGATGTTTTGGTTATTCTAGCACTATCATCTACTGATGCTCTTCTTCCCGAGTAGATACGATTTGTATTGAATTCGTTGAAAGTGCGTTCCATTGAAAATCGCTAGTTAACTACTAGTAGTACTTTGCCAGTTGCCACCTCCCAAAGGAACACTGCTATTGTCACTGGATTCGGAAGATTGGAGGAGAACCTAAAGGATCGGCATCAAGGAATTCATCTTCCAATATTTCGTTACGTATTCTAAAGCCTGGTACGCTGCTCGCGCTAAATTTTAGCTCCCATACAAATTATCGAAAATTTTTAGCCGAGATAAAATGGATCCCATACAAGTTATCGATAACTTGTATGGGTATTTTATCTCAGCTAAAATTTAGCGCGAGCAGCGTACCAGGCTTAAATTAATAAAATCATAAAACAACTATTTTATGCATTTTGTATGCATAAAATAGAGCATAAAGCTCCTCGGATAAACTTGGTGCAGATCGACACTTCCGACCTGCTCGACATCTTGATTGCAACTGAAATTACACTCGTCAATGTATTTCCTTATGGGACATACGACAAACGTTTACTGAAATTTCAGCAAAATATTGTTGTATGTGAAGTAAAAACAGCACATACGACAATTATTTACCGAACGAAGAAAAACACGGATTTTGTATGAACAAATTGTAGTATGTGATAATTTTTGTCGTATGTGCAAGTTTTCTGTGCACTTACGACAAAAAGCTACTGAAAGTGTTAGTAAACCGACACTTAAGTCTGGTACGCTGCTCGCGCTAAATTTTAGCCGAGATAAAATTCCCATACAAGTTATCGATAATTTGTATGGGATCCATTTTAGCTCAGATAAAATTTTTCGATAATTTGTATGGGAGCTAAAATTTAGCGCGAGCAGCATACCAGGCTTTAGGAAAAAATGCACAGCGATTATCTCGGAAACGGATACAGATATCGAAAAACGGATTTCACAGAATGAAAGAGAAAAAATCAATTAGCAAAACTGCATTCAAATATCAAAACCTCAATTTTGCACATACATTGCACATTGAAAGTGAGTGTGTTTGTATGCGTGAATCTTGCTAAAAATCCAGATTCAGATTCTTGAATCTCAGATTAATTTTTTTGTCATTTTTTTGAATCTCAAGACGCAAATAGATCATGGTATCTCAGATTCTCCCACTATTTACCCTCTTCACCCCCCTTTCAGCTGTCAGATTCACAAATATCATTCTGAGATTCGTCAATAGAAAACGAAAGTAATCATCTGCGGAAGTTCAAAAATGTTCCAAGACGCACGCGAAAAAAACAAAATCGCATGTAACTCTTGAATTAAGATTCACCAAATTATGAATTATGTACCAAAATGCTTGTGGTCTTTTTCTGAATAAATGTTCCAAAGTTCAGAATTTGGTGAATCATACTTTTGAAGTAATCATCTGCGGAAGTTCAAAAATGTTCCAAGACGCACGCGAAAAAAACAAAATCGCATGTAACTCTTGAATTAAGATTCACCAAATTATGAATTATGTACCAAAATGCTTGTGGTCTTTTTCTGAATAAATGTTCCAAATTTCAGAATTTGGTGAATCATACTTTTGAAGTAATCATCTGCGGAAGTTCAAAAATGTTCCAAGACAGATCAGTGTCCAAGACTCATGCGAAAAAAAAACAAAATCTTTCTTGTGGGTAACTTCCACTGAATGTTAGTTCTGGGCTAGTGAAGATGTAAACAAACTTTTTTTGTATTATAAAGGCTTGGCCACACCGGAGGGTACGCGGTAGCGGTACGGGTAGCGGTAACAATATTTGTATGAAAAAAATTCCACATCTGAACGTTGATATGTCAGTTTGGAATTTTTTTCATACAAGTACCGTTACCTCTACCCGTACCGCTACCGCATACCCTCCGGTGTGGCCAATCCTTAAAGGCTTGGCCACACCGGAGGGTATGCGGTATAGCGGTAACGATATTTGCACTAAAAAAATTCGACACCTGAACGTTGATGTGTCAGTTTGGAATTTTTTTCATACAAGTACCGAAAAAAAAACAAAATCTTTCTTGTGGGTAACTTCCACTGAATGTTAGTTCTGGGCTAGTGAAGATGTAAACAAACTTTTTTTGTATTATAAAGGCTTGGCCACACCGGAGGGTACGCGGTAGCGGTACGGGTAGCGGTAACAATATTTGTATGAAAAAAATTCCACATCTGAACGTTGATATGTCAGTTTGGAATTTTTTTCATACAAGTACCGTTACCGCTACCCGTACCGCTACCGCATACCCTCCAGTGTGGCCAAGCATTAAAATAGCATTTTTGTTGTAACTCGCATTGGAAATTTTCAAATCAAAGTGTATCTTGTAAATGAAAAACGTCACCTGAACGCATTGTCATAGTATACATTTATATTAAGTGCGTTCAATGTGAAAAAATCTGAATTTAGGTTCAGTTTTGGTGTGTTGAACTCTGCCATTCTCATTCGTGAGGTTTGTGTCCATGATTAACAAATGCTTTTTTTACGTTACGTCACGTTTGTTAATTTTTCTATTTTAGTAATTATTTAATAAACTATGATTCACCAAATTATGAAACTGATGAAATACGATTCACTAAATTGACACTGAATTATGGAGAAATTTTTTTTGAATTTCATGACCAAGTGCTGCTAACTTTACGCCTTACGTAATTTGTTAATAACTTTTAAACTATGATTCACCAAATTGTAAAATTGATTCACTAAATTTCACCTAATTCTCACCTAATTATTTGCATACAAAATTTTGAAAATCCCCACTAAAGGCTTGGCCACACTGGAGGGTACGCGGCAGCGGTACGGGTAGCGGCAACTATATTTGTATTAAAAAAATTCCATACCCGAACGTTGATGTGTCAGTTTGGAATTTTTTCCATACAAATACCCGTACCGTTACCTGTACCTCTACCGCGTACCCTCCGGTGTGGCCAAGCCTTAAGTGCTGCTAAGTTGATTTCGGTTCCGTCCGACCACCAAAAAATCAAAATTTTTTGAAAACCATCCGGCAAACCGGACAGGCTGTCGGATGGGTGTTCACATTATCAAAACAGCATCAGATCGGACCAAATGGCGGCTGGTCTGTCCGGTAAGTTGATCAATGTGAACCCCCCTATTAGCAAATTTTATCATGGTTAGTTTAACCCCTGCTTAACTAGTTTTAAAATTCCACACATCTGGCAGTGCTGGCCCCTGTCAGTTATCTGTCAGTAAAAATCAGTTCAGTGTGCTAGGTGCCATATTTTTTGACATTTATCTTTTTGCTTGTCGATTTTTGTTTGTAAATTTTATTTGAAAAAACAAAAAGGTTAAATAATTTTTGTATTTCAAAAAAATATAAAATGCATGTTGTATATGCCCATTAAACTATTCAAATATGAGTCTAGAATCAACACCATCAAGCCTCCTAACTCGTGATGATATCACAAGTATTTTAAATGAAGTATGTATTAAAAATTTATTATGTACGCAATTAACCAAACCAACCAATTTTTGTTGTTATCTCGCCAGCGGCACTTAAAAATACCAAACATTGAACTTATGAGCTATGAAGACCTCCTTCGAATCTATGAAACTTTTGCACAACCTTTGGAAAAAAGAAATACAAAGAGAACTCAAGAAAGTAGTCTCGTAGTTCCACAACAACATTCTTCTCATCCGAGAATTACATTCAATGAAGATTTCCAAATCAATCGGGTTATTCCATCTAAGATCCACGAACCGCCTGAGTTTCCTCCAACGAAATACATTAAACTCTCATTCAATACAATTCAGAGTTTCGCTAAGAAACGTTCCAACGGTGTTACAATCAATGCAGCTCAGGAGGCTACGCCCTCGAAAAGAAAACCTATTTCATGGCCATGAATTGGTTGATACAAAATATTATGTAGATAATAAGATTTTTAAGTATTTTAAACATTTTGAATGTATTTCTTTGTATTCTTATTTTATGAAAACTGTAACGGGTGCAGAAATTTGATCTTAATTATTCTTAAAATAAGTTTGCTAAAAGAGGTTGCACTTAGTAACTTAAGATTTAATTTGATGTAAAATTGTATTTTTAGAATAACTCGCGATCAAACTTAATAGTTGACTTAGATATTTGTTTCAAAAAATGTAATTTAAGAACGGATCCTAAATATGATAAATTTTTGCACAAATTAATCGGTTTTGTTATTTAATTAACAGTTCTGACTTCGTTCTAGAATTTATCCGGAGTTTAATCGCACCACTATGTCCAAAGGTGTTCACTAGATAGAGTAAATCCAAAATAAGGCTTGACAAGAAAAAATCCGAGTCCTAAAAGTGCTCAAAGTATAGTGATAGCAGCAGAGGCGTTCGTTGAGTTGCGGTGACAAGACTTAATTTGGAGGCCCTTTTTCTCTTTACTTTCTGTTTAAGAAAATGATTGGAATTTTTTTTAACTTTTGTTTGGTTTTTTTTTATGTTTGATATTTATATTTTCAAGTACCAAACCAACTTTTTTGCTTTCGGCCTAAAAAGTTCCTATATTACTTATAAGTGAAAAATCAACTCCGATATAAATTGTCTGGAGTTCCTTACTTTGTCTTAATTCTTTATAAACATAGGGTAATGGCACCAGTAGTCAGCACCTCAACTTTTGTTTTATGTTTAACTGGTTCAGAAAAATCCGTTATGTAATTTTTGAACGTGAAACTCAGTTTAACTGATTAGTTGACATAATAGAGGTATTTGTTCAAATCGCTACCTTAAACAAATTATTAACCATAGTTCAGAGTAAAGTCGGTTTCTTATATAGTCGGCCCTCTAAATTCCTGTAGTCGGCCACTAGAGTTGCCAGTAGTCAGGCCCCTTTAGTAAGTCCATTTTAAATAATTCATAAGTCATCGCAAAAGTATTAACAAACATTTCTTGCAACAGTTTATAATAAATAAGTAAAAGACAGAAAACACATTAAATAATTTATAAAAAATGACTTGTACTTCGGTCAAATCTTATTCAATATAACTACAGACGAATAAAACAATAACAATAGAAATAATATAATAAGTATAACAAAACAAAAAACATAACAAAACAAAAAATAGTATGATTTACATAAGTAGGTACTTATTAATAAAACAAACAAAAAGACTTCATTATTCATGTTTTATACACCTACTTATAAGTAGGATCTGACTGGCAGATACTTAAAAAAATAAGTGTTATTCGATAAATATCTTTAAAAATTGACATTAAAACTGATGGTAGGTACTATAAAGAAGTTGAGAAGTGTTTTCTCCAATAACAATTCGGGCAAAAGTCCTTCTTACCCAGGTTAGGTAGGTAACAGTTTATTCTTATATGCTAAGAACTGTAGCTTCTGTAAAGTGACGTGAAATAACCATTATTATTATCTCAAGAAAAAACTCATCATAAAATCTTTGGATAAAACTTGATATTCATCAAGAAGACAATTGACATTTTTTATAAAGTTTGTTTTTTTACCAACTAGGTACTAAATTTTCTGTTGAATCTTTCAAGTGCTCTAGTTGTTCTTATATCTTTTGGCCTTTTTATGGACAGAAGAAATCGTTGGCGTTGGTGTTTCCTTAAATTCATATATATTGCTTATTACATTAGGCCCGTAGCCAGAGTTGCATTTAAGGTAGGACATTGGTAATCGTTTAAATTTTGTTTTCCCATTCATGTTCCTGAAATGGCCTAAATATCTAATTCTACACCCAAGTCAGTTGAAAATTGACAAAGATAGGATTTTTGCAATTGCTGAACGAAGGTCGAAAAAAATTTGGGGTATTCACGATCCGTTGCAACAAAAAAGTGTTAAATTGCTAAATTTTATTTTTCTTCTACTACAACTACAAGTGAGATAAATTTTGCACTATTGTATTTTTATATATACCAAAAGTAGAAAAGTGTAAAAAAATTGTAGTCTGTAGGTATATTTGGTTGTTTTAGTGTAAGAATGTTACACTTTCTCAAGGATACGAGACAATTTGCATCGAATAGGGATATAGCGAATACCCCTATTGTTTTTGTTTGCCCTAAATCCAAATTTCGGGGGTATATTGAAAAAAGAAAGTATTCCTCTTTACTATGTTTGACAAAACGTACTAAATTTTGACTAAAGTATAATCTTTAAATGTTAGTTTTTGTCACACAGCGTAATCTTTGACAAATACTTCATTGTTTTTTTCTTGAAATCCCAATTGAGCACAATACAACCAATTTAATTTTTTTTTGGTAAAAAATCTGCACTTGGTTTTCGGTTCTATCTTCGAGTCTAATCAAATAATTTTTTACCATAGTAGACTCTTCTCTTGTTGGAATTGTTAGAAGAATTGAAAATTAGCATTGTTATGCAAATGCGTTTAATTTGAACATAGGTATATTATAATGGTTAACAACATTAAACTTTTATTTTGTATTTTAGACTAAACTGAACTTTTCTAAAAGTTTTTTTGCGTGCTGAACTCGGCTACGCAAAACTAGGCTTTAGGAAATAAGGCCCCAAAAGAAAAACTGAAATAAGGCCCCAAATTGGGATATTTTTTCATAATGAAATTATGCGTTATAAGCCGTTTTTCATCCATATAGATCATTAATGAACACGTATTAAAACATATATATATATACATATATGAAATTTTGCTTTCCATCAGGATCACTATTATTATAACGAATAAATCGCGCGATTTTGTCAGCTATTCTGTTACTAACTAATGCTTTCCAATGTAAAAATTTTGCTGCAAACCATCAGCGAGTCCACAATAGGCGGTACTTGCCTTGTCGCAATGTCACCTTGTCACCATGTCGCCTTGTCCCCATGTTGCTTGGTCGTTTGTTTAAAAGCTTAATGGTATTTTTTACTTAAACCATTTTCAAATATAACGTCTCATATTATGTTAAGCATTGATTTTTATTTAATTCAAAAGATTGGAGTTTCATGAAATTGTGAAAATATACATTTAGCCATAAAATTTAAAATTAAAGAAAACTCGATTCATGTTAGCTTAATTATCATGCTAGCTATGAGTGTCTGAGATTGAAACTATTAAGTTAAGTGTTGACATTGAAAGATTAAAACTACAATAATTTCCAAGTCAATTATTATTAAGTAGATACTGATACATTTGTGGTAAAAAAAGTAGATAAGAATGAGAAGGTGCTCATACATTTATTACGCATCAGACATGGATTTAAAACTTTGAACTATATCGTTGTTTTACCTCTAGCCAATATAAAGATTGACGTAAATTATCTTAACGCCTGATTGCACACATGATTGTTTAAATATAAAATCACGATATTGTTATCTTGAGGAGTGCGCCATTGTTAATTTTACACTTGTTTAAAGAAAAAATTCAAACAATTGAAACAAATTTGATGAAATATTATGAAATATGGCGATCATTTTAATATGGCTCGGCTCGTGATAATAAAATACACACGTTTCGCCATTTAATTAAATTAATCCAAAACTGAAGAGTGCAAACTTGTTAATTTGATTTGACTGGAAATCAATATTCATGATAACACTGAATGATCAGCTAAACGATATTATTTATTTTTATAGTGGTGTTGTTTAAAAATGTAATCTATGAATCACTTTGGATTAATTGAATCAATCCTGTGTGTCATAATTGTTGTTGTCTGATACCATTTACGGACTTTTTCAAAATTATGCCCATGTCTACGATACCTAATTATCTTGATCGATTAGTCAGAAAAGTTCCTTATAAAATGCAGTTATATTTTTGCATCTAAATAATGGATTTCATTGATAAAAGTTAATTCTTCAATATTGATGGCTAGTAAAAATAATCGTAAATAATACGACTTATCATACGGCCGGCAATATCGTATGCTTTCTGATGAAAATTATCTGACAAAAAATCTTTATAATATGAGGCTTGATAGTTTTAAAACCGAGATGAATAATGTTGATGTATCAAAATTCAAAACTTGAAAAACTTAAAAGTATAGATTTGATTTTTAATCCAAAAATCCATGTGAGAAACATGCTACACTGATGAAATTCTGGATGAAGGTTTTCAATATAACAGGGACAAAGGATTCAAAAAGTTCTTAAAAATATTTTTGGTGAAAGGGTGTTTTTTTAATGGGTTGAGTTATGTGTGAGAAAGGTATCATAACAGCTGACTTAAATTTTATTAATTTTTAAAACTTGGTGAAAATGTTTTGGTTGGTATAAGAATTAAGAGTCTATAAAGTGTAGAAAAATATCTTGAGTGAAAGGGTGTTTTTTTTTTTTCAAGAAATGATGAAATTCGGAATTAGTACCACAAAAACTGGCAAAAAATTGTTACACCAATGAAAATTGGTAAAAATGTTTCATTTATATCAGAAACCAAGAACCAAAATAGTCTATACAAATATTTTAGGTGAAAGGGTGTTTTTTTTTGTTTCGGAAGTAGGGAACATCCGCGATAAGCCCATTAAAATCAATGGTATAAAAGGTACCCTTATGAAATTCATTAAATATGTTCTCTTTCCCATGGGAATTACGAATAAAAGAAATCTATAATTTTTTTTCGTGTGAAAGGGTGTTTTTTTAGGTGTAGGGAAAATATGGGTATATTTGAAAAAGTTTGTAATACTAGAGTAATATTAGTGGTGCCCTATTGAAATTCGGCAATTATGTTACTTTTAAGATTAGAAACAAGAATCTAAAGTGTCTATACAAATATCATGGTTAAAAGGGTGTTTTTTGAGTGAAAACAAAAATGATGGGCCACTCTAATAAAATTTGGTGAAAATATTGAATTTGGGATAGAAAGCAAAAATAAAGAGTCTTTATAAAAAAAATTTAGGTGAAAGGGTGTTTTTTTTTTCGAAGAGACAGTGAAATCTGTTATTGGTCCCATAAAGCCAATGATTCGTGTTAAACGTCTAAGAACTTAAGTATAAACGTTTAACTTGTCATCAAAACCAAAAATAAAATGAATCATTGCCTTTTTGGGATCATTCACCTACAGATTTTACTGTCTCTTCGAAATATGATTTTTTTTTCAAAGTACCTACCTACTAGTTTAAGGAAAATCAAAGCAAAGTTTTTTTGCATTATAAATCATATTTTCATGTTTTCTTTTTGATCAGTCATATTTTACTATAATTCTTATAATAAATTACCATTAAAAAAATGTTATAACCGTTGAATAGTGGCAATAAAAAAGTAATTTTGCTTTTTTTTTTTTTAGATGCGCAAAGTAGAAAAAATAAACTTGTTTCGACAAGTTCCTTGTAAACAATATTTCACCTGTAAAAATTGAATTTCACTTTTCTTCTATTGTGAATCCTGGGCGAAAATTTGTTCACTTTCGAAAAACTCCCCGTATTCTGAACTTTTTGTAAGGCATCTCTTGTGTCTCTTAAATTTTGGTGGCAATTGGGAAACAATAATCCATACACTCTGAGAAAAACGTTGGTAATTTCAACAATTTTATACTTTGTCCCAAGAATATTTATGTGGGTTGAAAAATTCCCAACAACATAAATATTCTTAATTTAAGAATATTTGATTTTAAAATTAAAATGTTAAACCAACAATTTATTTCTTTTAAAACCAAAAGTGTTAACAATAAAATTGTTGTAATAACAAAATATTTTTGAAGCAAGAATTGAAGTAAACAAGAATTTTTATTTTCCTCCGAGTGCACAGTGGGTACCCTCCCATACAAAGTGCGGTCAAAAATATAATGACCATTTTTTTTTAATGAAACGCCTGTATTATCATTTTATATGATTTATTATTGCAAAAAAATGCATCAAGTCAGTTTTTAAAAATTTTTGTTATTTTCAAGAAAAACAAAAAAAGGTAAAATATAAAAAAAAAAAAAATGGTTAATGCCGGAAATGGACCTGACTGTCAGTGGAGCACTTTACCCTTACTCCCTATTTCAGTCTTTTATAAAAATAATAGTGCCAAAAAGGAATTTTTTTAGTTTTACGTTGTAATTTTTTTTTCTCCGTGTATCGTCATTTAAACTCGTATTACTCGAAAAGGGGAAAAAAAAGGGAAAAAACAGCGCTATTATTTCGAAAGGTAGGACGGTATTCTTCATTTAATTTGAGAACATAAATTGTAGAGGGCACTCGAAGGCAAACCAACTAAATCTCTAATTTAATGAAAATTGAGCTAAATAAAAATGATTAAAATTGCTTCGCTAACGAGCCCCATTACAATTAGCCTTAATGTTATTTAACAATATAAATTATGTTTTTAGAAAGTATTAACCTTCTCATTTAATATCCATAACAATTTAATACTGTTCACAATTTTTAACACCCGCTATCACTATCGCAAGTTCACACCTTATAACTGCAGCGATAAAAAAAACTGTACCTTTTTTTATATACCGACTTTGAATGGCTATTAAGAAATGAAAAAAAGGGTAACCGTCAAACTTTTTTTGGTTTTGGTTCGATGGGAGATTGTAGAACGTTGTTTAATCATTGGATTTAAAAAAAAAACTGACATTTACTTTTTTTATTTTTGACCTATGGCGGTACCCACTGTGGAGTGTAGTGAATAAGTTCAAATTTTTAAATGAACTATTTATCTATTTTATGCCATTAGTACATTAAACTTCAATATAAATACAATTGCACACTTTTCTCCTCCAACTGATCACTGTTCCGGAAACATAAATCCAAAAAATGTCATTATTTTTAATAGATTATAAGAACTTTCTCTATATCTTGAAACTTACCATTTACAAACAAAAATCTAATGAAAACAACATCGACCTCATTTTTGTCATCGTAACATTTTATTCATTTCGTCTTGCATTTCGATTTTCATATTAATTTTTGTTTTAATACTGCAAAATATTTTTACTGTTTGTTTTTGCCTAGCAAAATTTTAACATATACATTATACAATTATACATAAATATCGATTAAAAATATTTTTTAAAATTTTTATATTCGTTTTGTATAAAAAACATTATATTTTATTAAAATACAAAATAAAAAATAACATAAACAACTAGGATAAAGGGATAAATAAAATTTAAATTAAATTGTATGTATATTATAAAATGACGTATTAGCTGCAATCAAAATAAAAAAAAATATTTATTTCAAGCTCAACGACACGAAACCATAAATGTTCGTTAGGTATATAAAAATTATTTTATTTTCAATAATACATACATTAGGCTGTTTTTAAATATGATAAATTAATAAATATAATTAATTACATTTTAATTTGTTCTCTATACAAATTCAGTGTATTAACATTCTTATTTCACAAATTAAAGGCATTTCTCATTTTTTTTTCTGAAACATTGAATTTAAGTTAAGTTGTTTTTTTTTTAATTTTTTTTTCTTAAATTAGATTTTAATTATATTCTTAAACACTTAATAGTCTTAGTTCTTAGAAATTTATTGAAAATTTATTTTGTTACTTTTTTTATCTTTTATTTTTTCTTCATCATCGATCGAAATTAATTTTACATATACATTTATATATATTTTTATACCTATGCATCTATTTGTTTTTATTTACAAATTTTCCTTTTTTTTTATTTTATTTAAGTTTTTTTATTGGATATTAACAAGTTAGATGTTTAATTTTAAAAAATAATTATGTTCTGATTTTAAACTTGTACTGCAATAAATTTGTCTATTATAGAATTTTCGCTTTGGTATTGAAACATGATTTTTTCGCTTGTGATTTGTTTTGGTATTTCTACAATAAGAATGTTTTTTATGTATTCTTTAAAATTTTTTATTTAAATTATTGAATCAGTTTTTTTTTTATATTTATTTATTTAAGATCATATTTTGTTTTGTACCATTTAATCGTATGAATCAGGATGGGAGGTTTTTAGCTTTTTTTTTTGTAAACTTTAGGTAGGACAGTATTTTTATTATTATAACAATTCTTATTTTCTTATAATAAATTAAATATTATAATAAGGAAGGAAGCTGTTTCAAAAACAAAATAAATGCAAAAAATGAATTTTTAAACGGAAGATACATTTATGTTAAAATTGAATAAAATTAAATGAAGACACTATTTGAATTTAATTGACTGACTCAAATTATCAAAAGTTTTAAAAAAATGTATTTATTTAAAAATTTACATTAAATTAAATATGAAATAACTTATCCCAACAGTTTCTTTAAAAATATTTTTACTTTTGAAGATGAGTAATATTCATTTAAAATGATAACAAGAAAATAAATTATAAAATATATGCATGATGAGAATTTGTAGGAATTGCAGTTGTTTATTTGATCTTTATTTGATGAAACAATAAAACAAATGACGTCAATTGTTGCCAAATGAAATAAATACTTTTAAAACAATACAATAGATAAATTGCAACTAATCCAGGGAAATAAGGTTTTATTTATATTAAATAAACAATAATATTTTCATTTGCAAAAGGAAATAACCATTGCTAGGAAGAAGAAGAAGATGTAAACTATGGGAGTGTTTTATTGTTTACACTTTTGATATTAAAATCTATTAAATTATTTTTTTTTTTTTTTTTAACTTTAACGTTTGGGTTGTCAATTGGGCCGCCATTTAGTCATCCTGAGATATTTTGGCTCATTTGCAAATAGAACTTGAGTAGTATGTATTAATAAAAACAGGGAATCTATCAATTTTCTTATACGTATACGTGTATACGTGAAGTCTACGTGGACTGACTTAAATACGTTAAGCGCTTTCACCATGTTTTCGACTATTCACCGACTTTTTTAAGAGCATTTTGTTGACTGTTCGTTGCTAAAATAGTATTTTCTGTTTGAGGTATATCGCGTGTGGACAAAAGGTACAAGATGGGACTTAAAACACTACCTTGAGGTAGTACCCCAGTACTATTTTTCTTAAAGCTGAGCTATCAATTCCGTGCCTAAAGCGAAAATTTCTGTTAGATATGATTCTATGGACTTGCAGTCGTTGTTATACTGTCTGTAGACGATGAAGAAATATTTTCTCAAAAATTTTCGATGCTATAGGAAGAAGTCTTTTCGTGTGATGGTTTGTCCGATTACAAGGCCATTATTACTTTTGCGGCTCTCCATTGGTTTGGAATATATAAACTAACCTAAGGATGTTTATTAAAACTTTCAGTAAGAGGATTCTATGAATTTCTGCCAGTAGGTAATTAAGTCGTATCTTTGATTTTTTTGACGTTGGCAATTTCCTTGTAATTAGTCATTGACCGATTGGAATGTTTCCTCTAGCTAGGCAATTGGATCGTTTATTTGAGAAACAGCATAAGTCCACTTTTTCCAAAAAAAATTTTTTTGGAAATTTCTCATTAATGTATAGTTATTCATCTTCTGAAAAAAAAAATTAAGTATGTCAGACCCCCCAAAATACGAAAACTGAAAGAAAAGGGTTCAAAATATATGGAAAAATTTCACCCGGTGACAACATTTTTGACTGTTAAATACATGACTTTTTACCAGTTTTAAATTATTATGGCAGCAATCTTGACACGCACCCCCTTTTGTTATATATCTATAAAAAGGTAAAGAATTACTCTATCTATATCTATTATATTAATTAAAATTGTACTCAGGATTCAAAAGTTATAGCCAGATTTCTGGTGGTGGCAGCATTTTTAACTCTTGAATAATATGACATTTTACCAGTTTTAAATTATTTTGGCAAACATCATGACACGCAAGCCTTTAAGTTATCCACCTATAAAAAGGTAAGGACCTTCTATATCTAATGCTATTTAATTTATTAAAATCGAAAGCAGGGTTCAAAAACTATAGCTAAATAAAAACAAAAGTTTTACCAAAAAAATTTAGTTTATTTCAGAAACGACAAGTCCACCGACTTTAAAGGTTTAAAAACCCGCAAAGACTTAAAAAAAAGTCTATATTTTAAAGCTTTCTAAATGTATCTTAGGCTAGATTATAACTCGGCATACCCTAAATCTGAAAAGTTGTGGAATTTTAAGTAAAAAACAGTTTTTTGTTGCTCCTGAAAAGTTTATGCTCATGGACTTATGTCGTTTCTGAAATAAACGATTCAATTGGCGAAAACGTTTACTCTCTTTTTATCGTTATAAAGGTAGATAACAATAGTTTAAAACCAGCTCCGAAATTCTGATTATTTCGGGACACTCATGGTTTAGTTCCAATGCATTGAAAATTACAAAAACTCAAATGGTTTTCACAGAAAGTAACTTAAATAGAAAAGTTCGTTGAATATGACTATTTTTTGTTGAAAATTTTGTTATTTTTTGTACTAAGATTCTTTGAATGATTGATCTCTTTGTAGGGGAACTATAGTATTAAAACTTTCTGAGAAAAACCATAACGAACTCGAACGATAAATAACATTTGGGAGAAATGCCCAATTTGGGTGAACTGCAAAGTTAAAAGTAAATAAGTGTTAATAGCTAATAAATGTGATTTGTTATTCACAGCTAAAAGAATACAGGTTGTAATTTTTTGTTCATATCTAAAAAAAATTTAGGTACTAGGTATATTATTATTACAATAATAATAATTCATTTACCATTTATTGACTTTTTTTTATTATTTTTCGGATAAACACATTTTTCCTCGACAAAACAGTTACCGAAAAACTCGAATTAATCGGGTTTCATTTCACCTGTTTTTATAAGAACAACAATCATTTAGTATTTCAAATCTAACAAAAAATCACTTGGAATTTAGAATAATAACAAGCTCCGATTTTGATAATCTTTTTGTTTAAACATCGGTAATAATTAAACTTTTATGGGTCAATAGTTGTCGTTTAAAAAAAAAAAAATTGGTTTAAAAAATAAATCAAATGATATAAATATATGTAATTTTATATTTTTGGGAGAAAACGACAATTTTCCATCGTTTTTTCAAACACTAAAAAATTTGTTAACAGAACGGCAACACTTGAAAAATCTAACTCATTCGATTTTCTTCTTAATGATTCGTGTAATTAATTATTTTTTTTGTATTTTAGCAATCAATACTCTAACACACTTATTCAAGGAACAAAACTCGAACCAACCGAAAAGCTAAAAATACATTTTCTCTAAGAAAAAAAAAATTATTATTCTAAACTAAAAATCATTTCATCTTCATAAAAAATATTAATAATGCAATAAAATGTTGTCAACATTTTATTAGAACTCTTAAACTGTTTTGGGACAACTTAATGAGGTAGTAAAAATTATTTGTTCCTTTTATGAATATTAAATAAAAATGTTTGTATTGCAATTAAGGTAATAGAAATGATGTTAATTGAATACCAAATTAAATTTCAAACCAAAATAAATAGACATTTTGTTACTAAGGAAAAAGTAGTAAATTCTTGTTTAATTAGATATCAAATTATTTTTAGACGTGAATACACTTAATAGGTTGGATATAATAGATTGAAAATTTTACTGTCATTGGTTTATAAAAAGTTGATCAAAATTTAACTTAACGAACTAAGAAAAACAGAGTTTGGTATATGTTTTGTGCGAGTCAGCAAAAAGTTCATTATCTTTTTTTTATAAATCAAAATTAAATAATAATAATTGTATAAATTATTATATTTTACAAAAAGCAAAGCTTTAAATGCATGTTTTTCTTTTAATAGTTACATATTTAATTTTGAATTAATTTTATCAATAAATATTTAATTAAACTAAAATTATTTATAATTTTTTTTTTATTATTAATACTTAATAGAATTTTTGATTTTACTATTTATTATTATTATTTTTTTTATTTTTTTAAATTTAATTTAATTTCATTCGTATAAATAACTACTCAGTGTATTATATAAACTACAAGTGTTGACTCCTCATTTCAGACTGCCGTTTCGTGATCTGTTTCATCTATTCGTCCCAATCGCCATGAATTTGGATCACCTGCTATAAAAATTTAGTAAAACAAAAAAAAAAAAAACAAAAACAAACGAAAATTACGAATAAATATGATAAATTTATTTAAAAATAAATTTAATATTTTTATATTCATGTTGAAATGTTATTTTTATATAAAATCCCTAAAAGCTTTAAGAACATGCTGACACATTTAATTTATTGAACTAACTATTTAAATTGATAAATATATAAATATACCAAGTAGCATTATTTGAAAATGCAGGATTTTTTTTTATCATTCATCTGTTTTTTTTTTTTTTTTTTTTTTTGTCAGGGAAAGGATATTATTTGAACAAACATGTTTTTTTTTTTTTTTAAATAGAAGATATATATGTATTAAATTGCTTCAAATTTACATAATTTTTTTTAATGTGGTCAGCTACAGATAAATATTCAACTGGAAAATAAAACAAAATAACACTATTTACACTAATATTCCTACATTTAAATTAAAACACTATAAATTTAAGTGAAACATTTGCTAGTGTTTTTTTTTTTTTAAATAATTTATTATTTAATAAAGAATCAATAATTTATGTAAAATTATGTTTTAATAATTTATTTTAAAACCAATTTAATGGAATGTGTCAACGTTTTATTATTTTACAATTTTGTGGGATTTTTTTTTGAAAATGGTTGGGGATGTTTTTTTTTTTTTTGTTTCTTTCAAATTTCTTCTACCTAAGGATTTCTCTGAACGAATACTATTGGAGTTTTTATTATATACAAATGTTTTTTTTTTGTTTGCCACAGAAGAAAGATCGATGCTTTAGTAAAGTTAAATAAGTTGTGAATTAAGACAAGTTGCCCCTTCAAAAACTTTTTTGATTTTTAAATTTTAATGGTTGAATATAACTTCACAAGACAGAATTGGGTTAACATTATTTTTGTCGTTTTCAAATTTATAAAAGAAAATTTTCTTAATAGATATAAGATATTAACCTAGCCCAGTCAATTTAATCAAAAGATAGTCAGGCGTTATAAAATATTTGTTTTGGAATATGTTTGGTTTAATAAACGCAATTTGTTCGGACAATCAGTGCAAAAGAAGAGCTGATAGGTATTGAAAATGAGGTTAATTTTAACAAAAAATCACTAAATTTGTATAGACAAAAAATTTATCATAAATTACTTGGATAAATTGATTTGGATTGGAATTATTTTTGATTCAAAGTGCACTTATGTAGGTGCCACGGAATTTGTTGGGTTAAAATGACGTTCAGTGAAATTTTTCGTATATTTATAGTTGTTTTCAGAAAATTGTCAATATAACTTGCAAAGGCTTTAATTGCCTATAAAATATAAAACCAAATATGGATATTTGGCTTTAATTTTTAGCACCCTTTAATAAATTTGAATTATAGTTGAGGGTTATTTTTTAACATCAATATCTCAAAAATAAAACGAGATCATTTTCAAATTCTTTCGTTTTATGTTGTCGATAAGAATTGATGGTTAGGTTGTGTTGGCAAAAAAGAACTAAAAATTTCTTAATCTCAAGGTCTAGTGACTTACACCTCTGAACCATTCTTGTGTGTTATTTTTTCATGACAGTGATACTTTTAGAGGCTTTGTCAATACCTCGCA
Organism: Episyrphus balteatus; assembly: GCF_945859705.1. Classification (NCBI taxonomy): domain Eukaryota; kingdom Metazoa; phylum Arthropoda; class Insecta; order Diptera; family Syrphidae; genus Episyrphus; species Episyrphus balteatus. Next base: position 98,487,341 of record NC_079135.1, on the reverse strand, counting down.
AGAGACAGGCTGGGATCCGAAATCAGACCTCTAGCATTACAGTTCATTGTAATTAACTTTTCACCATGAGGTACTTCCTTTACATTTGTTACTTTAAGAAGGTTTTACGGTTCATGCAAATGGCATTTTTTAATCCTACAATGGATATTTGCCAAATAAACAAAAAAAAAATCAATATTTCGCTTCATTATCGAGGTATTGATCTTCTTCTTCTTCTTCCTTTTTCTCGGCGCGCTGCACAGTGTGGTAATTCGCCAATCTGACTGGACAAAATAGAAAAAAAAAGTTTAGCCACATGATTTTAAATCATGAGTTGAGCTTCTCAATACAATGGGAAACTGTAATTCATGTTTTGTTTTTTTGTTTTCATCTTGGATTAGCGTAAGCTAAGCTTGAAAGTTGGTTCTTGTCAACAGTTGGATGGAGATAATACAAAGTATTCTATTTTTCGCTTGAGTTTGGTTGCCGATTAAAAACGCTGTGGTACTTTTTTTGTTGTAATTGTTTTTTATTGTCAATCTACATTTGGAGGTAAAGTATTATAATTTTTATTTATTAATTACCATTGCAACTATTTAAAATAAAATGCACGACTGGGGCCGCACGTACTTGCTCTTGCAGTTCAAAGCACTTTTATGTTAGCTTACTTGTAGGTTATTAGAGCTGCCTCTATATACGTTTTTAAGAAATTTGGTTGATGTAGGGGAAGAGCCGGCATGGAGGCCAAATGTTAGTTAAATACAATTTTTTTTTATTTGACTTGACTTTTTTGAGAAAAACTAAAACCGCAGTTTTACTGCAATTACTTTGAATATTACGTATGCAAAATTTTATCAAAATCCTTAGAGCCATTTTTGAGAAAATTGCAATAACTCCATAATAATGTACGGGAAGAGCCGACATCCGCGATTTAAAAAAATATAAAGACCATATTTCCACTATCCGTATTTTTAGAGAAAAACTAAAAACGCAGTTATGTTAGAACTATATACAGCATTACGTGTGCCAAATTTAATCGAAATCGTTAGAGCCGTTTTCGATAAAATTGCAATAACTCGAAAATTTTGTATGGGAGGTATACGTTCTAAGCGAGATATTAAAAAACAAAAAAAAACCAACCTTGGAAATTACGAAAAAAACATCCATACCAAATTTCAAGAAAATCCGTCCACTCGTTTAGGCTGTAGCTACTTGTACAGATGGACGCACGGACGCACCGACGCACCGACGCACAGACCGACGGACGTCATGACGAAACCCACTTTTTTGGGCTTCTCCATCATCGTAATGTTAGTTTTGATTAAAACCTCGAATTTTTTTTTTTACACGAAACCAATACTTGCCCTATTGAGCAAGTAAAAAAATAAATTCTGTAAGAAGGCTAGGAAGTGCAAAAAAAATATCTTTGTTTTTTCAAATAGAGGTAAAGTTAATTTTTCCGCATTTTTCCGGTCTGAAATTAATTAATTAATGTTTTGTGGAGTGTTGTTATTAAGATTAGCTAGTTACATGTCTCGCGTTTTCTCGACCGCCATACAACTTTTTTCACTTTTCAAAATGAAGTCAAGATTTTCAAAAAAACAAATTTTCGAAAAATTTGTCAAAACTGAAAAATAAGATCGAAAAGACAGTTTTTTCGAACTTTTAATGAGCAGGTATCATCTTTGGAACATTTTTGACGATAAACAAAAATTTAAGACATATATAAAAGTTTTGTGCTTCAAGTTAAGCGAAAAAAAGACAAAAAAGGTGGAAGACACATTGGACCGCTCTTATAACACGAATTTCATTTTACTTGACCAATATTATGTGGTAACTAAATAAACAAAAACAGTAGATAGTGAAACAAAAGTAGAAAAGAATTTTTAAAAATTAAAAAACGGGAAAAATATAACAAACGGAAGGTTAAAAGTCTCCTAAGTGCACCTATCCATAAGGAAATAGTTAAAATCAGTAGAATCGCTCTATGCAAAAATGAAAAAGCATATTCCAATAAAACCGATAAGGATTTATCAAAATTTTCTTTGAGTGAAGGATCAAAATGTACAAAAGATTAAGTTCTGATCCTATGGAACCACTAAACCACTGGAATTTTCAACTTATGAGGCATTATCATTGATGAATGATGCTTTTCTGTCGGAACATCTTAAACAAGTTCAATGCAAAAAGCAAGCAAGTGTAAAAGGCCAGAAATAGGGTCACGAAGAAATTCAGAGAATTATTAGCTTGAAAAACATCGAAAATATAAACACAGCTGTTTTTAATAGGCCCTTATGTTTCAAGTTTGCATTGCACAAAAAGGAGTTACTTTTTTAAATTATCTGCAGATATTTTTAAAGGTGATGCCATTTTGTATGATTGTGAAACATTTAATTAAAATCATTGCTAAAATTTTAATTTAAAGCATGATATTGAGAAAATAAATCATGTATGTCACCTGTCAAAAACGTGTGTAAAAGTTCTATTTCTTAATAAAAACTAATTATTCTGCCTCTCTTTTTTCGTGAATAGCAATAGAGTTTTTATTTATTGAGATTTTTCAAGCGTTTTTTAAAATAATTAAGTATATCCAATCATAGAATATGTTTATGGAAACATAAGTTCAAATACTATAAAAATGCATTTTCTTCATCACTATTTTGACCCACTTTTTGCAGAAATTATAGATTTCTTTTTAAAAAATCTTTCTTTTTATAGAATTTTATCTATTCACATTCATTTGTTTAAAACTGTTTAGAAAAAAAGTCGATTTAACGCGAGTTATTAATTTTGTCCAGCTAGATTCGTGATTGGCCACACTGTGCGCTGTTATGATCTCGATGTCGAGGGGATCATAACTATCCCACGTTACTGCTTCACACTTCGGCTAGTGAGTCATAACTTGCTAGTCTTTTGTGGTATCACAATGGATCCATAAGGGTCTAAGTGTGTCGGGTAATTTGCCTGACAGCCACTACTACCTAACCTAACCTACTGCTTCACACTAGTGATCCGCTTGTGGGGTTCGCCGGGTTGACCTCAGAAATCGACGGCAAGCCTCCCGGTTTTGTATTGTTCCATTTCTAAGGCCAACTGAATGCTGGTGTTTTTGCATTTGCTTGTACCAGGAGTTTTTAGGCCTACCTTTCTTATTATTATTATTATCGAGGTATTGATATAGATAAAAATAAAGTTAAGCTTTCCGACTTTAATCGACATCAAAGTAACTGCATCAAAAAGAAATCTTACGAGCTTTTGGACTGAGCCTACGCTACGTAGACAACCCGAAGTACGATGCAATCACTTAGCTTGGGGAATTAAAAAAACTGGGGTGGAATCGGCTAAAATGATATTTGACTATCATATTTTTTACTATCAAATTTGATAGTCAACTATTTTTTATCTGTGTAAGGTGATCGTCTTTAGATCATTTTTAATTTTGGTTTAGTTGGTATCACTTCGGTTTGACATCTGTCAAACGTCATTAAATTAAAAAAAAAACAATGCAGAGTTTCAGTTTTTCACTTCCATAGCTACTAATTGAGAAGACAATTATTAAAAACGTAAGTTAATATTTTTTAAAACGCTTACAATTATAATTTATAACTTTAATATCTATCCAGCAAACACAACTCGAAAAGGATCGCTTACAAAGAATCCCACAAAATATTGTATAAACTTTGAATTCAGATGGCAGATCCAAAATGTGTATTATACTCATAAAAAGTATCTTATGTTATTCGAAAATTTTGTACGAGTCTATAAAAAGCACTAAATATTATTTCAAATTATTTTTTTTTTGTGTACAAAGTTGTGATTGCACATTACTTTGAGTCGGGGATGTAAAATATAATTTAATTTGTTCCTCAAGTCTGACTCTTCTATTTTCTATTTCATATTCAGTTACTTTATTTTAATTTTGTAGTCTTAAAATAATTGCACAGGCACAAAAATATTCATTTTTCCCAAACAAAGTAAAAGCACCACGAAAACCATGAAAAAAATATGCCACAGATGTTAAATTGTATCAAATTGACACCTAAATAGGTGTCAGCTGAAAAAGTCAAAAAAATATGATAGTCACTTTTGACTATCATCTTACACAGACGAATTTTCTTGAATTTGACAGTCAACTATCAAAAATCATCTTACACGATTCCAGCCCTGTTTGAAGTCGCCCAAATTTGAGTTAGAAACTCTTAGGTACGTATTCAAATACCACCCGTGTATAGCACTAAATAAAATTTCTTCGACAGGTCTGTTCAACAGCTTGGGTATGCGAATCTTTGGGATTTTAAATGAGGACAAGGACAAGTTTGATAATATGCTGGGTCCACCAAACACTAAAAGCTCAATTATGCTAGAGCTAAGCTCACTTATGGATGTGAGTACACACCATTCCTATTCATGGACCATAATGCGCAATTCAGGTGGCATTCGTTTATTTTCGCTAAAATTTTGCATCACTCTGGCAGTGCTATTTTATGAAACCGACTAAAATCAGAAAATAAGTACTGGTTGAAAGAAAAAGGAAAGTATATGGTGGAGAAGTAGTACAAAACGCAGAAGTAGTTCGAAATATTACAGTTTTGGTTTAATACTTTTTAATTTATTTATTGGTATATGTTATTTAATTTCTTTTCTTTCTTTAAAAGGTATTTTTCTTGATTAATTCTATTGAACCGCCTACTTGTATCTTTTGTCTACTTTATATGAACTTAAATCCTTCTTAAAGTAAGAGTAAAATGACTTAAAATACAATTTGATTCAAAAGTTAAAAGGCCCCATTCTGTCCCGTGGTCCCCTACATACTTTTCAAAAGTAATTACTGAGCAAAATTGAATATAAATAAAATTGTATTAATATTAATATTAAATACAATAAAAATATGCGACATTTGTTGGTTAGTTAGTTTCAAGAAAATAGAAAATTGTAAGTATTTTTTAGGTTAGGTTCTAGTATTTCCTGTTTTTTTCAATATACTTTTTAAACGAGTTTGAGTTCAAATCGATTTTAAACTACATTATCTGCACTTTTTGTTTACAATCATACAAATTGTCTGTTGGACCGCAAATATGGTTCAACACTGTATAACAAACAAATACAAGAGTTAGTTCTTAGATTGTTCTGAAAATTTGAAACTGCTAGATTTTTTTAGAGGAGTTTGAATGGACTGGTAAAGTTTTAAGAAAAATTATATGATTATTTAAGTAGCTATGTGTGTAAAACGCTAACGCGTTTTGTCAGTAGATACAACTATCGAATATTGGGGTTAAATTATTAAAAAAAATATTAAAAGGAGAGAGAAAGTTTGCTTTTTAACTTGCTAAGCTCTTGAGTTTTTTTATCTACAGTATATGCAGTTTAAAAAAATTCCCTCATTTGCCCTAGTAAAATCAATTTTTTCTGTACATTTTAAATAAAATAAAATCTTATCATAAAATAATATAAATAAAAAATAAATCACCACAATCACAACTTACCGCAATAATAATATTTTGATATCCTAGGCAGAGCTGGTTTATATGTTTTTTTTTTTTTGTATTTTTTTTTTTTTATATTTTATAATATTTTTTTTTTGTGTTCAAAACAAATCGAATGAACAAAAAGTCAGAAAAAGAAAAGAAAACAAATATTTTTTGGATTTTTATCAAAAAACTCAGATTTTTTTTTTTTTTTTTGTTTGAAAAAAGTATTTTATTTGAATCTCACAAAATGTTTATGATGGAAGGATAAGAGAGAGTGAATGGATATTTTTTTTTATGATATAGTGAAAAAAATACATAAATTAAAGAAATTTTGTAAAATTAATAATTTTGTGTTGAAATAATTTTTTTAATTTTTGTTTTTGTTATAAGTATTTTTTTTTTTTGTTAAATGTTTGTGTGTTATATTTTTTTTTTTGTTTGAAAGAGTTTACAAAGTTTTTGTGCATTGTACTAAATAAAGAATAAATATTATTAATATTTAAAAGCAACATTTAAAACATATCATGCAAATTAATAAAATGTGAATTGAATATTATATTTATTAGAGTGTTTCTGTTTAGTTTTTTGTTGCAGTGTAGTGAGTAAAATTAACATTTTGTTTTTAAAGAATAAACAATATTTAATTAAAAATAAAAGCCGATTTTTTTTTTTTTTACAAGAATGTTTATTTATTACTTTTTGGTTGCTTTTGTTTTGGTTAACAAATCAATTATAAACAAATAGAAATTAATTAAAACATTAATTAAATTAAAGAAAAATATATCGTATTGGGACCGAGAATAAACATTTGTCAAAAACTTCCTGAAAACCAACTTGAGTAAAACCAAATTGTAATTTAAATATAGATAACTTAAAGACAAATAATGTATACTAAAACCACTTTTTATTATTTTCCTAAACAGGAAAAAACATAAGAGTGGAAAAAAACTACTAGTATACTGAACTTCCTTCAAAATTTTCTTGCCATTATCTGACTAATATAATCGACAATCAGGATATTATGGATACAAATTTTTTGGCATCAGGACATAGTTCCAAAATGAAAGATGAACGAAACAAAACTTAATATATAGAACAAAAAGCGACTTGAGAACGTGATTTCCAAAATGAATAGGATTCTTCTATTTTTAGGGATGAGTTATTGGTGGCATATAAAGGATCTTTGAAAAATTGGGTAGTACCAATGTGAAGAACACTGAAGAAAAATTTTTTGAAGTGGCTATGTTAAAAGCGTTTCGCACTCTATACCTACTGGCATATTTTGTTTCTGCTGAAATCCAAAGAACATGCCTGGGATAAGGTAAGATTCAAGAAATCAATTCCCAAACACTATTAGAAAGCTAAAAATTGCTTGAGACCAAATGTTCCATTAATAGACCAATACCTAGAGTAAATTTCTGTATATGCCAAAGACACTTCTTGCAGTATTTAAGACAATATGTAAGAAAACGAAGTCCTAATTTTGACGGAGCCTTGAGGTAAAATTGAAAGTTAAATTTATCAGCGATTTTATGAATACCCTCCTATGTAGGTATAGGAGACTGGTAGATTCCAAAAAGTTATATTCAAATAATTAAAGAAAGACCAAATTTTTATACCTCTTTCGATAAAAAAGTAGCAAAAACAAAAATCTTCATAAAGTGACGGGACACTCTTAAAGTTTCACGATTTTAAGGTATTTTTCAAAAACGTTGATTCAGCTATAGGTAATTTGATATTTTAAAGAATTTAATAAAAACACATCTTAATCTTAAATAAAATAAAGAATTCAAAATGATCGGTTTCAGCAAATTATTGCATAGGAAATTGAATGTAGGGTTTGAAAACTTGAATGAAATTTCTGTTAAGGCTGCCTACTGTTTTTTTTTCGATGCTTCAAAATGTATTTATTCGAATTTTAGAAAAAGAAACTAAAGAATCACAAATTTTTGTTACAAATCCTTTTTTCACATTTTTAATCCAAATTAAATGTCTTTTTCTCATTTGTATTATTGATGATTTTGTCATTCTTAATTGTCATTAAGTATAAAAGTATTGTGTAAAAATTTTTTCCCTGTGACGTGCCTAACAAATGGATAAAATGCATTTTTGCATTAAAACACTTTTTATGGATTTTCGCAATATTACAATTTACAATTTTAAATGCAAAATGCTGATGCTTTGTCACTTTTTTTCTCAGTCTGAAAAACCTAACCTTGAATATCCGACAAACCACCAAGACCAAAATATAACATTTTTAAAACTACACTTTTGAGTTTTTTGTTCAATATTTTATATGTTTTAACCAATTGAAAACTCTCAAAAAAGTCTCGATAGCGTTGGTTTAAAAATCTTATATTTAGAGTTCTATTGGTCGGATATTCAAGATTAATGTCTTCAGGCTGAGGGAAAAAGACAGAGCATCATATTTTATATTGTCCTTTTCACATTGCACAATGCATTCATTAACAATACAAATATTGCAATAACTTACATTTTTAATGCTTTGCAGCAAAACTTCCATGGTAAAAGTTATTCCTAAGTTATAGTTCTTTCATTTGATATTTCATTAATGGCCGCCCCAAAATGGATATTCTCCTTTGTTTCGAAAGAAATAAGAAAAAAAAAAATTCTTCGAGTCATTTTTATTTCAAAATTTTCTAAAAAAAATGGTCTACTTGTCACAATTAACAATGTTGCAAAACTATTCATTAATCTAATTTTAAGAAAAAAAAAAACCCTTCGATAAAGACAGATTTTTTGAAAACCACAATTTGAAAACCAAAATTGTTGCTCTACTGACTTAAGAAAAGTGTTTTCACTCGACATTCATAAAAAAACGGCACAATTCAGCTCCATTTTCTTATTCCGAAGACGTTGATACATCCACTTCCCGTTATCGAAATAAACTTTGTTGATTTAATAAAGACAATTTAACATACATGTATGCAAAAAATAAACTTTATCCTTAATTTTTTTTTTTTGACTTATTCAGTTCACGTAGTCCCAATACAATTTAAAAATAAAAACGAAAGTAATTAACTAAAAAAAAATATATATATTAATATTTACAACAATTTTACAAAAAAAAAAAACTATTAAATTCAATTATTTATCATTTTAATGTTTATATTTTTTTTGTAGAAAAAAAAAATTATAAGAAACAACAACAAAATACGGAAAAATTTTAGAAAAGAAAAAAACACAAAAGAAAAAACAACATTTAAATAAAGTTTTAAACAATTATTGATTATAGTATAATATAATAATTAATTTTTTTTTAAAAACTTTAAATGTATCAGTATGTTAGCAGGGAGATGTCGTTTGGTCTCTATAAGCTACATTATTATTTTTACTCGAAGTAGAATCTGAAGCAGCAGCAGCAGAGGACACCAATTGAATTCGCTTTTGATATGTACGGCCAAGCAGAGGGGCATGCTCTTCTATAAAAAAAGTAACAGAAAAAACAAAAATATTTACGAAAAACGAAGAATAAAATTACAACAGATTACGAATTGATTTTTTACTTCTTTTTTTTTTTGTAGTAGTTATGTATGTAGGTTTGATGAGATTTTTAAGAAAGACGAAATTAAAAGAATCAATGAATGAAATATCTTTTGATAAATAATAAAGCAAAGAAAAATTATTCAAGAAAGAAGCTTGGAAGTAGAAGAGCTTTTAAAAAAGAAAATTAATTAAGATGACAAATGAATAAAAAATGTAAAATTGTTACTAAGATTCCCGTTAGACGTTAGAGAGGAGCTGATTTTATTTTAAATTTTGTTTTATTAAATCTCGACGATATGTGACCAATACTTCAAAGGGAGGAGGTCATTGAGTCTGACTGGTTAGTTAACAAAATTTAAAAATTGTATAAATATGTTGTATTATGTCTTACGTAAGAGAAGAGCAAAATTGCTCTAAGTTCTTAACAAATCCTAGAGTTAGAACAATTATGCTTTCCGAATAGAACCTATCATTTGTTTATCTTTTTTTTCAATAAGAGTGAGGTGATAAATGAAAGAGATAAACTATATAGACAAATAGAGCTTCACAGATCGAAAATCGACCAACTGTCAGCTCTCCAAAACGAACATAAAACAAATTCTTTCTAGAGTTATTAAAATAAATCAATAATTGCTGAATATGAATAAAAGTATATTCTTCAGTAAAAAGTAAATCTAAGGATTAGTTTTGGAGTTAAACAAAAAAAAAAAAAAAAAAAAAAAAACAACCAGTGTTGCCGTTTGTTCAGAAATGCACCAATGGATAAGTAGCATTTTTGGCTGAAACATTTTTATTCTAGTCTTAAACATTTTTATTCTATTCAAAAGGGTCTTTTAAATAGACTCAAATGAAGTATTCATGTATGTTTTCTGTTCCATATTTTTGAAACTTGTAGTCAGAGATCAGAAATAAATCTCAACCTTTTGAGAGGTTCCTAAATAACTCTTATTTGTTGCCATTTTCAATAAAGGTCATAAAATAACCTTTATTTAAAAATAAATAAAAATTTCGGTCAAAGTCTGAGAGAAACCTTTATTTTGTATTTTTTTATGTTTCGGTCAACCAGTGAGATTTATCGCTGAGAGAAAAAAATAAATCTCATATGCAAACGTATTAATTAGAATATATCGGTCTCCTGAAACATTTGCATTGGTTATGCTTGTCGTCCCAGCTACTCAAATCACAGTGGAAAATAAGATATTATCGTCTTTACATTTATTTTAAACGAAAAGCAATATAATCTTGTGTCTTAAGAACTTTGAGAGTCTATTATTAGTTGACCTTAATACATAAACTAAGAAAAAACATCCTTTTCATTTTTGCAAAATAAAGACATTCTTGGCATATTCGACATTTTCATTTGAATTGACCATTTTTGATTTATTTTTAGCGAAAACGGTTAAAGTTTGACCTTTTCCATTTAGTTTTTTGTAAAAATCTCAACCATTGGAGATATATAAAAAAAAAATTAAAAATAAATCTCAACCGATAACCTTTATTTTTGATTTTTAAAAATAAATCTCAAACCTTAACCGTAACAATTTGAACTAATGTGGTAACTCTTAGCGAGAAACCCATTGAAAATAAAGGTTGACTGTTATTTCTGGTCTCTGCTTGTAGTAGCTAGGTACTATACTGTTTTTCAAAATTTAAAACCAGTATCCTCAATAGGTATTAAAATTTGTATGCAGGATACACTTTGATAAATCTTTGGTTAAGTCATAATTGGGAGCGGGTCATAATTCTGCTTGTCAAAATTCTGTACGAAAAAATTCTGTGGGGTCAAAATACTGTAAGACCATAATTCTGTACGTCATTATACTGTAAATACAAAATTCTGTACGTCAAAATACTGTATGAACAAAATACTGACTTGCAAAATTCTGTTTTTGTAAAATTCTGTACGGCAAAATACTGTATTTTCAATACAGTATTTTTAGAGAAATTCCCTTTGATAAAAAAAACACTAAATACTAGCTTTAAATATAATTATTGACAGTAAAGTTGTAATTTTATACAAACATAATTATAAGTAAAAAAGTAAATCAATTCTAGGAACACAAATCAAACTTTTCTTAAACATACAAAATAAATCTTACAAAAAAAAATGTCAAAATCAATATAGTAACTTTACTTTTTTTTCAATCCGTTTTAGGTATGCAACGTGGTTTAATTCAGATTGTTTTTTTTAAATAAGCGTAGTTTTGTTTTCTCTCTCTTTTTCCGTAGCACCTAATAAAGTACCTAGATTAATCAGCATTAGAAGATTGCCTCTTTATTAAGTTGATCTCTTAGAAATTCATAGTAAAACCTCTTTTAAATATATCTGTATTTCAAAATTCTGTAAAAATGCTGTAAAAAATATCGTTTTTTTACAGCATTTTTATAGAATTTTGAAAAACAGAATTTTGATGTACAGAATTTTGAAATACAGTATTTTGACCAACCAGAATTTTGCTATACAGAATTTTGACTTTCAGAATTTTGTTCGTACAGCATTTTGCAGATACAGAATTTTGACATACAGTATTTTGGCATACAGTATTTTGAATACAGAATTTTGCAACATACAGAATTTCGACTCCAACCCAAGTTATGCTTCTTTTGCGGTGGCGGTGAAAATTGAAAATTTACTTTTTGATAAGAATGTCAAAGGTATTATGACGCGATCGTCATCTCCGAGACTGACAATTGGGCAGCAGGGTGCAGGGCTGTCGTTTCACATTTAGAGTTGGCAGTACTTTAGTATTTAAAAATGCAGTACGCCGCCTCAGTACGGCAAAAAAAAAAAAAACACACAAAACACGTGGCAAGTTGCATGTTTCATGTCGCAAGTTGCATGTGACAAGTTGCATGTGGCAAGTTGCATGTGGAAAGTTGCATGTGGCAAGTTGCATGTGGCAACAAAAAGTACGCTGTTTGATTAATAAAAATATAAAAAATGAAATTCATTTATATACATAGAAGTATAACTTCAGTCGCGTGTAGGTACATGTGTACACACACTCTTTTTTTGTTTGGAAAGAGTTGCCTTAAATTTATGTTTTCAATATGAAAGAAAATAAAGAGCTTGCTCTTATCTGACCAAAGCGCGAACAGTGCAATTTTCTGACTTAATCCCTTTGTACTCGGCGGAAAAGAAATACTTGTACCAAATTTCACTCTATACCTACATTTCAAAAGAAAAGCGAAGCACTTGATTTGAACAAACCGGGTAGGGGCGTACATTCCATTAAGGCAGCCGAAGCAATGCCCCGGGTAAAGAAACCCGCTTTTAAAAATAAAATGTATATAACTCAGCAACCAGACTAGAAGCTTTTGGTTGTCAGTTATGAGTAGAGGTTAATGAGGCCTTTCTTTTGATATCTCATTCGATAAATTTTTTAAAAATCGCTACATCTTGGATATTTTTCCAATGTCTAAAAAAAATAAATTTGTCATTTTTACCTTAAAGTATAGGCCTGTTGATTATGAACTCATAACTTTGATTCAAAAACCAATTTAAAGACTGTGGGCAAAAGATATCGGCTTAAGAATAAAAAAAATGTTTGGTTCAAAATATCACAGGAACGAAATTTCCAAGAAACTTTTGATTTTCAGTTATGAATAGAGCTTAAAGAGGCCTTTCTTTTGAGGTCTCATTCGATGAAATTGGAGGAAATTTTTGAAAATGCATTTTTTCGGCAAGGGGTACCCCTTGATTTTTTTTCGTAAATCTGAAAAAAAAATAAATTCGTCATTTTTTTTTTAGCTAAATGCATAGGTTTGCTCAATTTATTATACTTATTTCGAGACTTTGGTCCGCCGAAATCTGCCTCCGAATGTAAAAAAAATGTCTTATCGCTTTTCTGTACTAGACAGACTGAAATATTTCCCTCTTTGAACACTTTATTAATCATAACTGAGTTGAATATCCACAATTCTTAACCTCTTAAAATAGGCGACAAAACATTGAAAATTTTACGTGTGGGGAGCTTGCATCAAGATTACTGTGAACCCTCTTAAATCTGTCGATTTTATTAATAAGAAAAAAACTCCAAAATATACCGAAACCATTTATAACTCTGGAAATTCGTATGTATTATTTTGAAACGCAGTTTATTAATTCGATAAAAACTAATTTAAAAAAATCGCAAAGTATTAATAAAAAAAGCTGATTTTAAAATAATAAAAAGAGTTTAAAGTTAGTAACATAAATGAAAAAAAAAAAAGACTTGAGAATCAAAAAAGCAACAAAATAACGCATCATGTAGCATATTATTAGGCACTGGTGAAACAACATCGATTCAACAGCATGCAAATAAGAGTGAAAAACTCATAAATAAGCATATTTATATATAAAATATAAAAATAATATAACATTTATATACCAAAAAAAGCTTAATTAAGTGAAAAATATAAGGAATCAGGATCCATTAAAAATAAAAAAAAAAAAATAAATCCTGACCCTTAAAAAGAATTTAATTTATTACCAACCACCATAACATAAATTTATTTTTTTTTTTTTACGATGAGCTTAACTTACCCTGCAGCTGTCGGTTGATTAAAGCTGTTAACCCATGTCCTTCGGCACCTTTTTTCATAACTAACATTGGCTTATCTTCAGCATCATCATAACCGCCGGATGGCAAGAAACCATTGCTGGCCATTGTTTCACTAACCTTTAATATTTTACAAAAAAAGGATAAAAAGTGAAAAAAAAAATTAACATAAATAAGCGAGAAATTTAATTAATATTTGTATTTAATAAAGTAGAAATTGGTTTAACTTTTGAAAAAGCTGACATGCACAAACTTTATTGGTTAAGATTTTTATCTGGTCGAGATGTGTAAAATAATTAAATATTACAATTTGAGAAAGGACGATGGCAGAATGCAATTTTATGCGATTTCTATCTGCCAAGTTAACAGTCAACTCTTTAATTTTTTTTGTGCTCTTTAAAAGCCATTAATATCCATACATAAATTCTCTTTACCTGTGTCACTTGCATCAGCTTTTTTACAACATCTCTTCCAAGGATGTGATCGAATACGGATTGCAGGAACGGTTCAGCCATAATGGAAAGTTTCAGTTTATCTCGATGCCAGATTAACACCCGAGACTCCTCCATGGCCATAATTGACACCTTAATTAAAATAAATTTAAAAACAAGGACAACAACAAAGAACAATAATTAGTTCCTGCTACAACAAATTGGATTCAATAAGTCGACTTACCTGAAAATAGTCGTCCGTTGACACCCCGAACCATTCGGGTGAGTCTAGGAACTGATGAGGAAACACTATGTGCAAAGCTCTTTGATTTTGTGATACGACTAATCTGTGGGAGTTAAACAAGAAAAAATTGTTTTAAAAAAAAAAAATAGAAAAAAACGCATAAAAATGTTATAAATTTTCTAGATGAAAACAATGAAGCTAAAGGATATAAACCGGGCTTGGCTTGGTTTTCTCTATTAACTCCAAAAAATATATATATCACAAATGGAATACTTAATGCTAATGACTATGTGCGCTGTGGTAATGGGTTTTTTTTTGGTGGGTCTCGTCTGTCGTTCGTTGGTGGGTAGACAACATAACTTGCATTACTCTCTTGTGAATTTAGGGTAAATAGAATTAAAACCCATAAAAGTGCTTCTTCTGGGAACTTTGTTGTGAGAAACGAGTCGAGTAGTGTGTTGGAGGGAGCTCATAGAGAGTTTGGATAAAAGTCTGTTTTTATAGTAAGAGCAATGCAAATAAGTACTTTACGACAGCTAATAAAGTCCGAAATTGTTTGTGGTTAAGCTAAACTACGTGCTCTTTGCGTGTACATTTTCATTATGTTTTATCCAAAGGATTCTTGTTTTTTTTTTTTTTATTTCAAATGAATAAATTAGTATAGGTAAAGCTATTGATTTTTGGTTTGGCTTTTTGGTATGATGATTAAGATCAGGAAAAAAGGTTTATATGTTTTCTTATATTAAAAAGGGATATTCTTGATGATTGAATTAGTTTTTTTGTTGGTTCTTTTTTGTAATTGATTTTTGTTTTTTCTTTTCGAAAATGGATTATTATTAGAAACTGACAACTAAAAACTTGGTTTTATAGAATGCGGATATTTGAAAAAAAAAAAAAAAAAAAAAAAATAATAAAACTCAAACAATAGAGATACAAAACTTCAGTAGATTCGCGAAACTGAAGTTTTCAACTTAACATTTGGTCATGGTAACACACACAAAATTAATCGTTTAATGATAAAATTAAGTTGATTTTTTTTACAGCGGACGCAAATTGTATGGCAATTTTCAATATTTAAACCAAAAAGGTCACTGTGGCGTATACGTATTTTTTTGGTTCAGAAAATATTTTTCCTTTGCTTAACAAAATTGAAATTAACATTATGTTATCATCAGTTTTGATGGGTTTGTGGAATTTTCAGAAAATTTTTGAAAAACTGTACTAACACGTATTTTTAACATAGTTCGAACTACAAAGTAAATAATCTATCAAATTTTTTTTTGATAATATATTAAATAAGCTGTTTTGTGTCTGTAATACAATTGGGTAAATTTGAAGCCATAGATTGTAGTTCTTCATACGGTCCATAGGATTGAAAATCACTGCTCTTACCCTCTTAGAGGAACATATGCTGATGAGTTTTTTTGTGCGCTGAACTCGAATCTAAAGTCAAAAATATTTTATCTATGATTTTTTTTTTAGGAACTCTTTAAGGATGCAAGTTTATGAGAGAAAAATGTCTTTATGCTGATTCAGATAGTCACGATGTAAAAAGTGTAACATAAAAACATGTTTATGGAACAAAAGGTAAGACCTCAAGACTTCTTTAAGACTTCATTACGAAGCAGGACTTCATGGAGTAAAAAGTAAAACTTTGAGGCCTCTTTTAAGATGCGAATTTATGAAAGAAAATAGTCTTCATGAGGAATTAGGACTTCACGAAGGAAAAAGTAGTACCTTAAGACCTCTTTCAAGATTCGAATTTATGAAAGAAAAAAGTCTTCATATCAAATAAGGACATCACGAAGCAAAAAGCATGAATCTAAGATCTCTTTTAAGATGCGAATTTATGAAAGAAAAAAGTCTTCATATCAAATTAGGACTTCACGAAGCAAAAAGTATGACTGTAAGACCTCTTTTAAGATAAAAATTTATGTTAGAAAAATGTCTTCGTGATGAATAAGAACTTCGCGAAGAAAAAAGTATGACCTCAAGATCTCTTTTTAGATGTGAATTTATGAAAAAAAGAAGTCTTCATAACGAATTAGGACTTCACAAAGCAAAAAGTATGACCTTAAGATGTCTTTTTAGATGCGAATTTATGAAAGAAAAAAGTCTTCATATCAAATAAGACCATCATGAAGCAAAAACCATTAATCTAAGCCCTCTTTGAAGATACGAATTTATGAAAGAAAAAAGTCTTCATATCAAATTAGGAATTCACGAAGCAAAAAGTGTGACCTTAAGACCTCTTTAAAGATGCGAATTAATGAAAGAAAAAGTCTTCATGACGAATTAGGACTCCACGAAGCAAAAATTATGATCCTAAGACCTCTTTTAATATGCGAATTTATGAAAGAAAAATGTCTTTATGACTAATTAGGACTTCACGAAGCAAAAAGTATGACCATAAGACCTCTTTTAAGATGCGAATTTATGAAAGAAAAAAGTCTTCATATCAAATTAAGACTTCACGAAGCAAAAAGTGTGACCTTAAGACCTCTTTAAAGATGCGAATTTATGAAAGAAAAATGTCTTCATGACGAATTAGGACTTCACTAAGCAAAAAGTATGAAAATAAGACCTTAATTTATTCACGAAGGAAAAAGCATGAATCTAAGATCTCTTTTAAGATGCAAATTTATGAAAGAAAAAAGTCTTTATTACGAATTAGGACTTCACGAAGCAAAAAGTATGACTGTAAGACCTCTTTTAATATGCGAATTTATGAAAGAAAAATGTCTTCATGACGAATTAGGACTTCTATAAGCAAAAAGTATGACATTAAGACCTCTTTAAAGATGCGAATTTATGAAAGAAAAAGGTCTTCATGACGAATTAGGACTTCACGAAGCAAAAAGTATGACTCTAAGACCTCTTTTAATATGCGAATTTATGAAAGAAAAATGTCTTCATGACGAATTAGGACTTCACTAAGCAAAAAGTATGAAAATAAGACCTCTTTTAATACCTATGCGAATTTATGAAAGAAAAATGATTTCATGACGAATTAGGACTTCACGAAGCAAAAAGTATGACCATAAGACCTCTTTTAAGATGCGAATTTATGAAAGAAAAAAGTCTTCATATCAAATTAGGGCTTCACTTAGCAAAAAGTTTGACCTTAAGACCTCTTTAAAGATTCGAATTTATGAAAGAAAAAGGTCTTCATATCAAATAAGGACATCATGAAGCAAAAAGCATGAATCTAAGACCTCTTTTAAGATACGAATTTTTGAAAGAAAAAAGTCTTCATATCAAATTAGGACTTCACGAAGCAAAAAGTGTGACCTCAAGACCTCTTTAAAGATGTGAATTTATGAAAGAAAAATGTCTTCATGACGAATTAGGACTTCTCGAAGCCAAAAGTATGACTTTAAGACCTTTTTAAGGATGTGAATTTATGAAACAAAAAAGTCTTCATCACGAATCAGGAACAGGGACCGTTACTTAAGCATATAACATGTTCTACGGCTTGGGACCGCCCTTTTAACATCCCTTTTTTTCGTATGTTGGTGAGTTAATAAAGGTCTGCGAGCAATGCATGGCAACAAACATTTCCTTATTCAAACCTAAGTTCTTACTTTTCTTACTTTAACATAATTTATGACAAAGAAAACTGTGAGCGTATTTATGAGACATTGCAAAGAAAAACGTGTGTTGTTATAACTATTTAACAAGACAACGTGAGATCTTCTCTAGCAACAATGGAAAAATCGTTCGATTTTTTTGTTAAATATTTATTCTTACAATTATCATCAATATTTCATTGATTCGTTGCACCAATATCATCTAGTATCTTATCGTTTTACTTTTGCAATGTGTTTTCTCTCCAATGTGCAATTTTTATGTCATTGACCTAAAATCAACCGTTTTCTACTCTGACTTTTGTTTATTCAAAAATTTTGATTCAGTAGCATATCTAACAATAATTTGAAATGTTTAACACATTTTCCATATAGATTTTCAAGTACATTATATTGGAAGATAAACATTTTTTTTTCTTCGTTTGTTTATCTTATTTGAAGGTGATATTAAGAGGCTATTAGAATAATTCTGATGCAATATTTGAAAAACTAACAAAAATATTGATAAAATATTATAATAAAATTAATCTTAGATAGAAACAAAAAAAAAAATTATCTTGATTATGTTGAGTATGTATATGAAAAGTACTTACTTTCCGGATAACACTAGTGATAAGCTATCGACTTTAGTTACTTTTTCTTGAGCATACACCTCCTGATACTTGAGCGATCGTATCAGTTTCATGCAATTTAATATTTTTCTAAACTGATGCCTGGACACACGCAACGGCTTGAAGAGAGATTCATACACCTGCAATTATAAATAAAAATAAATATTGAATAAATATTAATAAAATGTCAACAAAAAATAATATAAGTGCAAATAAAGTGTGTCTTTAATTAAAAGTGTGATAAGGTTTTAATTCTTAATAAAACAACAAAAAGCTGACGTAACCATAGTATTTAGGTTATTTATTTTGGAAATTGTATTTGAAATTTTAAAAATAAGATTTGGTTTGAATATGCACCTGATCTTGAAATTTAATGCTTGCTATGATCCTGTGAAATAACTCCTCTTCTCACATAAATAAATAAATTGTAACATCATTTATTTTTTCGTGAGACATACTTTCAATACGAAATAAATTCCTAATTAAGAGTTAATTAAGTCCCAATTAAATTTTGAAGTCAATTCACTTGAATTACTACAAGTTTTTCTTTGTTAGCACCATAAGGGTTAAGGAATTTTAACTTTAATTCTTGACCCTCTCGTCTTTAACAATTTAACCGTAATACTCGCGCTTCTAGGAATGCTCATCAGTTTACCCTTGAGCCCAACTTCGGACGTACCGTCAAATACAGAGATTCTTTCTTTAGCCGCACCACACGAATGTGGAATATATTACCCGCCTTTGTTTTTCCCTGCCATTTAAATGTCCAGAGTTTTAAAACTAATGTGCATCGGTTTCTCCTGTTAAATCCCTCCCTATTTTTCTGAAGCTCGCACTGTGTTTAACATATTAAGGGTATTTAACTCCCTTTAGTGCGCGTAAAGTAGTATAAAAAAAAGTAATTAGCTTTCAAATAAGTTCTATATCTTTTAATGAAAAAAATATTTTTGGAAAATCATTAATAACGTTGTATATGCCATAGAATTGTTTTTTTTTTTTTTAAATCTGATTATCTCCAAAACTGCGATTTTAATCAAAATGAAATTTTGAAAAAATAAAATTTGGAATTTAAAAAAAAATTCATTTTTTTTTTGAAAAATCAAATTTTCGAAAATAGATTAGAAATAAATTAGAAATAAATGTTTTTGAAATTTTGGGTGTTTAAGGTTCATTAATAAGTATGCAATAATTTTTTATGAAATGTAAAAAGAAAATATAAAAGAAATATTTTTGAAATTGCGAAAACATCTCTTGATATTATTTAAACCTCCAGTAATAAAATAAGCCATTTGTTTTTTTACTTGCTCTATAGGGCAAGTATTGGTTTCGTGTAGAAAAAAAAAATGGAGGTTTTAATCAAAACCAACATTACGATGATGGAGAAGATCAAAAAAGTGGTTTTCGTCATGCCGTCCGTCGGTCTGTGCGTCTGTGCGTCCATCTGTACATCGAGCTAGGGCCTAAACGGATGGATGGATTTGCTTGAAACTTGGTACAGATGATTTTTACGTAATTCCCTTGACCCGTTTTTTTTTATTTTTTTAATATCTCCATTTTAACGCATACCTCCCATATAACGTTTTCGAGGTATTGCAAATTTCTTGAAAACGGCTCTAACGATTTCAATCAAATTTGGTGTGCAGAATACTCTTGTTGATTCTAACAAAACTGCGTTTTTAGTTTTTCTCAAAAAATGCGGAGAACGGAAATATGGCGTTGCCGTTTTTCAAAAATTGACTTATTTTTTAAGTTCATATATTTCATCAAAGCATTAGTTATTTTATTTAAAATTTACAGAGATCATTAAGTATAAAATGTTAAAAAAAAAATATTTTTAAAAACATTTTTGAAAAAAAAAAATTTAATTTAATTTTCAAACTTTTGATTTTTTTTCTACAAAATATTAAATTTCCAATGGATATTTAAGATAAAGATACTGTGAACTACAAGAGCAAGTACGTGCGACCCAGTCGTGCATTTTATTTTGTATAGCAAAGTTATTTTACATTTGTTGGAGGCGTTTTTTTTTTTAATAATTTTTTTTCTATAAAACTTTTCGAACATACATATTAAAAAAATTGGTAGAAACTTTTAACCGACACATAAAAATAAAATTTCAAGAAATTTCATACACAAGTTTTGAAAATATTGATTTAAAAAAAGTTTTTTTTTGTTTGAGTTATACATATATCGTTTTAATTATTTTATTTATGAATAAAGTAGGAATTGCGGGACAGAGATTTTTGGCATTCTCCATCATCGTAAAAATTTGAAATTTATCGGGAAATATAAATAGGAAATATTATTTGGTATGCGATTTTGTATTAAATTTTAAAATTTTTTATATATAAAAAAATGTTACGTATACACCACGTTGAACCGCAAGTAATTCTTTTTATGACAAGAATGACCTGTCTAGAAAAATCTCCCAAAATATAATTAAGACCCATATAGAGTCTAATCAATATTTATATATTTATCAATATAGTTACCTAAAAATGATACAGTCAAAGGGTGCCTTGGTCACAACATCAATTTTTGAAAAACATCTCTTTTTTCTTTTCTCGTTTTTTTTCCAGAAAATGTCATAATATTTAAAAATCAAGAAATGAATTTTAAAACTACAGAGTATTCCAATCAGGAAGAAGTTAAATGGATAAAAAGGTTCAGAAAGTACATAGATCATTTGTCAAAATGCGAAAGAGAGTCGGAAACAGAACGAAGCCCCGGGGTATTCAAACAATTATTTTGTAAGGGTTTGTATTGAATTTTCCATATGGCATTTTCCAATTCAACAAAGAAGTAGTGCATAATTTTACAATAAGACATGCAAATAAAACTTAGAAGAAAGTAGAAATTTACAATCATTATTTTTTTAAATTTTAATTATTAGATAGGCCATTAAGAATGTCATGTAAGGTTTTTATGAGAAATCAGAGTTTTGAATTGCAGAATTGCCTTGCTACTATATTTTGTTATTTTTTTTTAATAAAGTGATTTAATTTTCAAATATTTTTTGGTAAATGCCAAAAAAAAATATATTTTTCAAAATATAAAATGTTACTGGTTAAAAAAACAATGACAAACCACACGTAAAAACATTAAATTTAGCTAAGTTTGGCACGAGTTCTCCTAAAATTCCTTAAAAATATGTTCTTATCTAATTTATTATTTTCCCGTCATGCACTGTCAAAAATTAATATACATTGACATTTTCTTATTTTAAAAATTATTTAAAGCAGAAAACACTTCTTTTTGCAAATTTATTTTAAAATTTTCCCCCAATTTGTATTGACACAAAATTATCACAACACTAACCTTGTGACTTTGTGATACTTAATAATAATCATGTGCTAAAAGTAATTAAGAGACCAACCTGAGAAATTATTATTATTATTTAGTACAATTTCCGTACAAATTTATGAGCTAACGACTGAATTGTATTTAGGTTCTTGGCCATGAACCAAAATAACAGAAATATTATTATTATTTTGAAAGAAAAAAAAAAAAAAAAAAACATTACTTGTGTAGGAAAGATCAACATTCATAAGAGGATAAGATAAAGAAAAGAAAAATATTTTTTCAGTCGGGTAAAATGTCAACGATTTCATTAGCATTGAAACCAAGTGCCAATGTCAATAACGTAATGGCGCTGAACTTCACTCCGCCATCATGCGACAATAAAATATATCAACAACATAATAAATAAGACGTTGACAGAAATGTAGTGTGAACAAAACATTATTTCAATACGAAATGATGTGTTGAATGGTGCCTCAATTATCGCATACAATAGGTTAAGACTACGACAACATATCACACACATTGTAAAAATAGGAGGTGTGTCAGTTGTTTTTTTTTTTTGACGTAACCAAAAAAACAGTTGTTGAGTATTATATATGTGCGCGTCACACGAAATCAGTCATAATAGTAAATACATAGCTACCAAGGTTTTTTTTTTGTTCCTTATTTTTTTTATCAATAAAAATTTATTAACCTATCAACAAAATAATTCTTTTTATAGAAATGCCTAAGAATGAAAATGAGCAGTGCTGTGTAAATGTATTTTGGTAAATATTTTCTACCACTATCAGGCAATTTGATTATTATAAATTAAAAAATAAAGATATTTTCGTCCACTTTCAAGCAGCTTGAAAAGATATTTTCAATTCAGGGGGGGGGGGGGGGGGGGGAATGTTAACGGCCCATTTCCGCTGAATTAAAAACAAACATTATGGATCACTTCTGATTATCCTACTTGTTTCAAGACCCTACGTCTTGAAACATGGTAGAATGATAGACCTGCTACTATTTCACTACTTTTTTAAAGGCAGTGGTCTAAAATTTGAATTTCATAAAGTATTTTTGTATTAGATATGTTTTAGTTTAGCTCTCTGAGTAGAAAATCTCGAATTTCAAAATTTTCTATGTAAACGTCATTCTCGAAACTTGGTAGAGCAGTAGCACAAATCTATCACTTTTTGAAGACTCTACAATAAATCAGAGCAGAGTTGTAAAAATATCAATTGAAAAACAATGAATTTGAAATTTAACAAAAAAAAAATATTTATTGCATTTAAAAAAAATTTGAATATCTACAAAAAAAAATTTTTTAATGCAACTGAAAAATATTTTTGCATCAAAAATAAATTATTGCTATTAAAAAAATTTTGCATTTAAAAAAAAAATATTTATATTGAAAATAAATTTTTTATTGCAAATAAAAATATGTAGATTGCATTAAAAAAAAAATTTGTCTGCATAAAAAAAAAAAATTCAATGCAAAATTTGTACCCACATTAAATATTTTTAAAAAAATATTTTGACAATTTGGTACATTAGGGTCAATAAGTTGAAATAGCTTATGTAAGGCCAAAAATAGTCAAAATTGTGAGAAATTCTACAAATTTTAAAAAAAAATCTTTAATGCACACATTTTACTTAGAATTTTGTTTTCAATGAAGAAAATTTTTTATTTGCCATACATTTTTTTTTAGTGCAAAGTATTTTTATTTGCAGTAAATATTTATTTTTTAATACAAAAATACTTTTTAATTGCAATAAAAATTATTTTTTAACACATTTCCGTTTAAACTCTGTTAAATTAGAAATTAACTTTATTTCACATGTGATTTTGATCGCGCGATTATTCAGTCGCAAATTAGATGACAAGAATTTCAATGACAATGACAATGACTGACAATGACACAATTTTCATTACTTTCTTTTTTTTATCATTTTGTAAATCTATTCAATATTTACAATGGTATTTTGAAATCAATAAAATTTTTATGAAAATAAAAGCGAACAAAATAAACATTTTATCTTCGCACCACATTTTGTCAATATTTTGACATGGCAACCTGCTATTAATTGTATACAATATGAAAGCTTATTATTTCAGGGTCGCTCTTGTTTTAAAAGTAGCTTTTATTTTAAAAGTAATTTTTAGAAAAAAAAAATATTAAAATCTTTAGAGCCGTTAAAAAAAAAAAATAATTTTGTATTAATAACAATTTTCTAACATTTTTCAAACAAAAATTGGTATGCCATTTTGAAAAAAAAAAATAATTAACTAACACATAAGAACGAAATTTCAAAATTTTTCAAAAAATTTTTTAGAAACATTTTAAAAAAATGTGATTTTTGATAATATAGGTTGGTATTGATGTATTTAAAAAGTCCTGAAGTTTCCGCCATCCAATTAGCCCGTAAAAGGGGGTTATATGTAAAAAAAATATATCTTAAGAACAGTAGGTATAGAAAGACAAGAAATTATCTTTTAAAAATAATATAGGTAGTTCCCGTTATTTTACATAAATTTTTTTTTTTTTTAAGTTTTCTTGTATGACTCACCGGTTAGAAATTATAGAACATAGTTTTTGAAACAATCATGTTAATCATATTTTTGTTAAGATACTTCGAAACGTGGATATCCTCTTAACGCGACACGTCGTAAAATGTTGATTTTTTTTATCGATAGATAATAATTTTATTCTTAGGCTGACAAAGCTATTGAAAAAAAATCTAAAAAAAACTTAAAATCAAGCCATGAAGGTTTTTTTTTAAACAAAAACATGAGGTATAGACTTTCGACAAAGTGGTTATAATGAGGCTATGTGAAGTTGGCACCCCCAAATGCAAATTTTTTTTTCAAACCTATATGGTTCGATTGCCCAAGGTTAGCCCAGGATAGCCCAAGATTTTTTTTCGTTAGCCCACCCTTAGTTTTAAAATTATAACGGAATTATTTTTTTTCACCTCAAAAATCACAAAAAAAAACTTTTTTTTATTCTGTGAAAAAATTGTTGGTTTTGCACTGTGGTTCGATTGCCCAACGTTAGCTCAGGATAGCCCAACTTTTTTTTTCTTGATTGCACTATTTTTTCAAAAGATACAACAAAAAACTTTTTTTCATATCAGAAACCGAAAAAATTTAATTTTTTTTTCCTGTGAAAAAATCCTTAGTTTAAAACCGTGGTTTGTTTGCCCAAGGTTAGCCCAGGATAGCCCAACTTTTATTTTTGCTATCGTAAGCTTAGTTTAAAAATTATAGAAGAATTAGTTTTTATTCACCACACCCCAAAAAAAAAAGTACGTATACACCTCAGTGACCCTTTTTTAATTTATAATTAAGTACAATTAAATTCACTGGTGTTTGCATTGCGCCTCAAATGTTTTTTATTTGAATTAACATTTTTACTTGATTGAATGTAGTCCATATAACATTCCTGTTAAGAAGCTTAAGTTGACATTTAACATTAAAAGCCACTACAAACGAATAATTTTTCAAGTCTCAAGACCAATTTTTTGTTTTGTTTGCCATATAAGTACCTAAAAAAGCTACATGCTTAGTAAAATATATCCAAACGTATTTCAAAAGTAACAACAAAATATGAAATGGTGTTAAGTGATTGCTTTTTCAGAACACGAAAAAACACTTTTTTCCAAGTACCAACTTCTTAAAAATCAAAAGTTTTTTTTTTCAGTGTAAAATGTATCCTTTTTTCATTTTTCCTCAATTAAACATTTTAATTCCAACTAATTACATCACTTTTTTTCGTTAGCCCACCGTTAGTTTAAAAGTTATAACAAAAAACTTTTTTCAAAGTACCAACTTCTTAAAAATCAAACATTTTTTTTTCAGTGTAAAATATATCCTTTTTTCATTTTTCCTCAATTAACCATTCTAATTCCAACTAATTACATCACTTTTTTTCGTTAGCCCACCCTTAGTTTAAAAGTTATAACAAAAAACTTTGTTCAAAGTACCAACTTCTTAAAAATCAAACATTTTTTTTTTCAGCGTAAAATTTATCCTTTTTTCATTTTTCCTCAATTAACCATTCTAATTCCAACTAATTACATCACTTTTTTTCGTGATGTAATTAGTTGGAATTTTTCACTTTTTTTCGTGATGTAATTAGTTGGAATTAGAATGGTTACTTGAGGAA
Source organism: Episyrphus balteatus (assembly GCF_945859705.1). NCBI lineage: Eukaryota > Metazoa > Arthropoda > Insecta > Diptera > Syrphidae > Episyrphus > Episyrphus balteatus. The sequence goes on along the minus strand of NC_079135.1, from coordinate 98,461,519 downwards.
AAATGAAAAAAGGATAAATTTTACACTGAAAAAAAATGTTTGATTTTTAAGAAGTTTGTACTTTGAAAAAAGTTTTTTGCTATAACTTTTGAACTGAGGCTGGGCTAACGAAAAAAAGTGATGTAATTAGTTGGAATTAGAATGGTTAATTGAGGAAAAATGAAAAAAGGATACATTTTACACTGAAAAAAAAAAATTTTTGATTTTTAAGAAGTTGGTACTTGGAAAAAAGTGTTTTTTCGTGTTCTGAAAAAGCAATCACTTAACACCATTTCATATTTTGTTGTTACTTTTGAAATACGTTTGGATATATTTTACTAAGCATGTAGCTTTTTTAGGTACTTATATGGCAAACAAAACAAAAAATTGGTCTTGAGACTTGAAAAATTATTCGTTTGTAGTGGCTTTTAATGTTAAATGTCAACTTAAGCTTCTTAACAGGAATGTTATATGGACTACATTCAATCAAGTAAAAATGTTAATTCAAATAAAAAACATTTGAGGCGCAATGCAAACACCAGTGAATTTAATTGTACTTAATTATAAATTAAAAAAGGGTCACTGAGGTGTATACGTACTTTTTTTTTTGGGGTGTGGTGAATAAAAACTAATTCTTCTATAATTTTTAAACTAAGCTTACGATAGCAAAAATAAAAGTTGGGCTATCCTGGGCTAACCTTGGGCAAACAAACCACGGTTTTAAACTAAGGATTTTTTCACAGGAAAAAAAAATTAAATTTTTTCGGTTTCTGATATGAAAAAAAGTTTTTTGTTGTATCTTTTGAAAAAATAGTGCAATCAAGAAAAAAAAAGTTGGGCTATCCTGAGCTAACGTTGGGCAATCGAACCACAGTGCAAAACCAACAATTTTTTCACAGAATAAAAAAAAGTTTTTTTTTGTGATTTTTGAGGTGAAAAAAAATAATTCCGTTATAATTTTAAAACTAAGGGTGGGCTAACGAAAAAAAAAAATCTTGGGCTAACCTTGGGCAATCGAACCATATAGATTTGAAAAAAAAATTTGCATTTGGGGGTGCCAACTTCACATAGCCTTATAATGAGTAGTTGTAATTTTTTTTTACAGAAATTTGAGTTAAACTAATGGAAAAGTCATCCAAAAAAATTAGGGGTCTATAAAACGTATTTTTTTCGAAAGCGCTGCTTTTTGAAACATGAATTTTTGAAAAACACCTACTTTTTTGACAGGTATTTTTAGATGTTTTTTTTTAATCTTTAAGAGGTTTCCTAAGTTTTTTTCTTAAAAAGAAAGATAAATGAAATTTATACTGTAGATAGATAATATGAAGGACTACAAACTAAATATGTTTAAATTTCAATCAATTTCGTATTCACAATTTTGAGATAACGGTAAAACGATGTTCTTTTTTTAACACGTTATATCTTTTGACCTAGATCTTATAACTTTATTTCACATTAAGATAATATAACCTTTCATTTGGTATATCACATATAACGGTACCTGTACTACAAGCTACACAATATTAAATTGAAAAACTATTCCATTCAAAAATACCCTTCTTATGAAATCTTTTATTATTTTGAATACCTACTTAAAACTTTTTTTTACACAGTACTGTTATTGTAATTCTAAATATCGGCATAACTTATTTTGGCATCGTTAAAACGTCCAAATAATGGAATAAAATTTTCCGATACTCTCGTTCGTCAAATTACGGTCTTGTGACTTTGAAGTCTTTTTGATGGTTGGCTGACTGGCAAATTGTCAAAAAAGAAACAACAACAACGAAAACGAAAAAAAAAAAAAAATGTAAATTATTATTACTACGCTTGTTCTAAATTCAATCAACGAAAAGCGCGTGTGGGGTATAGGTGTTTAGTGTAGTTGTATATTCTAATGATAGCGAGGTATGGTAGACATTTTAAGGCTCCTTTAGTCCCGTTTCTTATGCTCCACCGCTCTGGCCATCCAACAAATTGATTTATGTAAGTTGTTATTATTGTAAACAATTGAGAAAATTGGTTTGACAGTAATGGGACTGGGACAACTACTACAACACAGGGAACAAGAACACGAACAAGAATCAGCTACACATCAAGCTTTTTACTAAGTTATGCGTTCAATTCAATCGTCGAGGAAATTAGAATAGCAAATGGATTCGCTTACACAATTTGACGGTTGTTTGTGCGTGATTACATAAATTAGATGAATGGTGTTGGTTTTTATTGTAACTATAGTTTATACAAGTGTGGTTTATTCCATTGAATGCGTGGAGAATGATGAAGGTGCCCCTCTTTCGCAGCTTTTTTTGTTTTTGGGGAATTGAATATAAATGAGGTGTCATTAACAAGTCTCATAAGCACGCAAGTGACAATTATTATTATTGTAGTGCGTGTTATGCGACAGGTGAATCAGTGATTTATGTTTATTCATGTTCCTCTATTCAAATATCGGAAGTGTAGATTTTGTTTTTATTTTTTTGTATTTTCTTATCAATTTCGGAAGGGAGAATTCGCTCAAATCTACATAGACTTTTATTGATTAGGTCAAATTAAAGGTTCAAAAGTTCAACTTATTGTTAATTAAATAGGTACTAAATTATTGGAAGTTTAACATAGAATGGAAATTTACATACCGATTAATACGAAAGAATTAATTTAAGATTTTGAGGCTAACAAGGAAATGGTCATAGTTAGAAATTAATTTTGAAAGAAATGAGCATTTTATTTGCATTTTTCTAAGACTTGTTTAAGATTTTTTAGCACAAGAAATTCTTATCAATTTTCCTTCGAGTCTTGTCTATTTTTGATAACGGAAACAAAAATAGATATAAAATTGAAATGGAAAACAAAACAAGTGCTTTTTATCAGAGAGAATTGATAAAGACCAATCTCAATTGAGCTATTAATAGGGAAGGACCTATTTTACTCTGTTAAATATTTTTGCTTATTTGAATGACAAAGTAAATAAATTGAACAGTATGTCTACCGGAAGTAATTACTTCATGCACTCAATACATTTTGCCTTGTGATTTCGATATTTTGATGGCGAGTTTTTCACTAGATAAGTGCATTGAAGATTTTTTTATTTAGATTTCTAAGACATCATGGTTATAGGCAAAAAATAAAAAAAAAATATAAGGCAATTTTCATGGAGGAAAAAGTTGTCTGAAATGAAATTCAATACCTATTGAAAAGCTTTGAGTGAGTGAACATCTTGAAGGCCGGCAGTAGTTTTTATTTACAAATAAAAGAACTGTGGGACTTTTAACAAAAGAAGATTGCGTCGTTAAGCAGTTTGCTACACGGAAAAAAAAAATGCTACCTTAAAATAAGGTGATATCTGCTTAAAATAGGAGAAAAGATCATTTGAACTTCATCTTATTTTAATGTGAATGTTTATCTTAAAATTAACGACAAGAAATAAAAATTTTAAAATTATAGTCACACTTTAGCTTTACTTGCAGTTTATCATACTTATTTACAACAGTGAAATAGCACGATGGTAAGTCACTCGCCTAGTAACCCAACAGTTGTAGGTTCGATCCCCGGTGGCTGCTTGTGACTTGTCACTTTAATTGAAGCTGAAAGTCATCTTAGCAAAAAACCATGCAGAAATTTGCTTAAATTAAGGTGCCTCTTAATTCTATGTGGTCTGTTTTCTCCGTGCAGTAAAATCTTTCTCTGTAAGCTTTTTCGAGAAGTTCAATTAAATATTTCAAGAAGATTGAAATAAGTTAAAATATAATCAGTTTTCGTGATAAAAAGTAAACACAAACTGTCGAACTGTAACGTTTAAAAATGATTTGTGTTTCTAGCGTTTTATTTAAAAACTGAGCTCTTTTAACAAAAAATAAAATTATTTGTATATCTACTTAAAAAGAAGATGTAATATTATTAACAATTTAAGTTTTATCCGTTTTAACGTAAATACAACTTATGGTTTCCGTTCATAAGACGGAAAATTCCATATAAATAAGTACTTTTTGAAAAACAAACAAAATACTATCTATTTTATAAGAATTCTTAATATTTAATCCAGCAATACAAAAAAACGAAATATATATATATTTTTTCTTCATAAAAAACGTAAAGCGTACACCAAAAAATATAAATCATAAATATTTTTCAAAATAGCGAAAATCTTAAAGAAAGATCCCATACCAACAATTGTAATGGAGCAGAAAAGATCATTTGTTTTTTTCTTGACGGCTCGTTGATAGCTTCTTTTCCGCGACAAAATTAGAAGAGTCTTTAAGCGAAACTTTGCGGATAATACTAAAAAACAAAAACAATCCATCGAGTGCTAATATATTAGGCTTGTATTTGCTTGATTTTTTGCTATTTGATTTAAAAAATAATTTCAGAGGAGGACGGTTTTAACCCCTTAACCCTCACCACCATAATATAGCAACGCCATAAAGGTACTTTTAAGTAAGACTGTACCTACTCTATGATTTCAATATTGATCAAATAGATGTTGTGACTGCCTTCTGGCAAAGTGACCTTAACGGAAAAGTTCATATGAATCTTTCTGAAGCATTTGACAATGTTCCAAGTTAGTAAAGTATGCTTACTCAAGACATTGCTATACGGTATCAACATTATTACTGGAAAAAAATCAAAATCTTAAAATTTTAAAATTTTGTATGTATAGTACACTTTCTGGAAAAGATAAAAAGATAATTATCTTCAAAATCTATGGATAATTTATAAAGATATGAACATTTTTGTAGCGATCAATATTTTCAACTTTTTCTGTTACCTTTTGATTTTTTGTCTATAACTTGAAAAGCAAGCGGAATTTGAAAATTTTTGTTAGGGAATTTTTTGTAGATAATTAAATTTCCTATCGATGTGTATTCTTTAAAAAAAATTTAAAATTGAAATATTGTAAAAATATTGTGAAATAAAATATGGACTTTCAAAATCGACTGTTTTTGGTCTTTTTGAACCATTTTTCTTTAACAAATATTTTAAAAAAGGTGTTTAGCAGTGGTTTTATTGTATGCATTTTTTATTTAAAATTACTTTTTATCATTAATTTAAACCATGAAACCACTTAATGCAAAACAAATAGTAAATCTATTTTCATTTGAAACATTTTATAAAATAAAAAAATAGTTTCGGGATTTAGGATAAATTATTTATATGAGATTATTTTTTTTTTTAGAAAATAGAGGTATATAAATTGATAAAAATAAAGAAAAAACTCTTAATTACAACTTCTAAAATATGTTGAAGAAAAATGGTTTAAAAAGACCAAAAACAGTAGATTTATAAAGTCCATATTTTATCCAATTTTAGCCGTATTCAATTTTTGTATACATTATGTTCATATATAAAGTATCTTCTTTTCTCCTTAACATGTTTAATATCTATAAATGCTCAAATGATAAAAATTGACCATTTAGTAAAATCATCAAAAATTTCGTTTTTTTTCTCTTTTATGAATAGTTTTTCTTAAGTTTTTTACAATATTTCAATTTTAATTTTTTTTAAAAGGATACAAATCGATAGGAATTTCAATTATCTACAAAAAATTACTTAATAAAAAATATTAAAAAATAGTATGTATTTACTAATGAAGTAAAATTGCATTGCATTGCATATTAAACTAGTCTGAAGATAAATCTCCGGACTAGAAACACTGCAGCTTCGGAATCTAGGTCCATTTTGCTGATACAACACAAGACATTAATACAACACAGAAAGACAAAGAGAGAAAGAACGAGAGAAGAACATACAACACTGAACTACGTGGCACAGAGGAGGAGACATAGTTGAAAATTGTCTCATGTTATCGCACAGGTGGCTTCAGTTAAGCTGGCGATTTAGAAAAAACTTCTGAGCCGACCGCTGGGTTTGAACCCACGATGTCTGGCTCTGAAGTCATCCATCTATTCCTCTGTGCCATGGCCACCTGCAATGAAGTAAAATTGTATGATTTATTAAAAAGGAAAGAACAAACTTTATAAAAAAACATAACTTGAATTACCGACGAGCAAAAAAATATCGTTACCTGTCAAATTAGCTTTTTGTAACTTAAAACAATTTTGCTTTCCGCCGACGAATTGTAGGAACACCATTTTATAAATAGGGGAGAGTGGGGCCAAATGTAACACTTTTTTCTAAAATCGATGGTTCTCCTACAAATTTGAAAGTGGGTCAACCTGACCTTTTTTAAATTAAAGACCCATGTTTTAGCTAAAAGATCCATCATAAAAATTTAGCAAAACATAACGGTAATGTTGAAAAATAAAGCTTCCAAAAAAAAAATCGTGTTGTTTCAACTTACCCCACATACGGGGCAAAGTGTAACACATACCGGGGTAGGTTGTACCAAGAACTAAAAAATAAGAGAAAAATACCTTTATTTGTTTATATTTATTTATTTTTAGTTAATAACAATAAAAACAAACCTCAGTCATGAAATTTTGGTGCAAATTTGTAAAAAGTGGAGCAAATCCAAGATTTCCAGAGAAAATTTGACAGTAGTCTTAAATAAAAGTTATTCGAATTCATAAATTGTTTTATAAGCTTTATGAATTCAAGTGGTGGTTCAAAAATGTGTTTCCAATTTCAAAATAAATACAAATTCAATTACAAGCATTCATATTCAGGGTTGTTAATTATATTAAGTAAACAATTTTTCAGTATAGGTAGGTTTTTACATGGTACAACTTGCCCCGGAAAAATGTTACAACTAGCCCCAGCATGAAATTTGGCACATAAAATCAATTTAAAAAAAAAAGCGAAACTGATATAGACATAACATATACACGCAATTTGAGCCAAAACACAGTTGCATATAACAAAAAAACACTTAGCACTCTATCTTTTTCGGGTAAAGAGGTAGACCAAAAATAAAATTAAAAAAAAAAGTTACAAACATGCATTTTTTGGGCACCACTAGTGTAACTTCTCACCCTGTCGTCTAATCTTCATCTGAAGAAAATGTGCCGGTAGATATGCAAAAATTGAGCATTTTTCTCCTTTACGCGTTTCTTAATATTGAAAGGAACATCGCTTTTTTTAGCTGTTAATTCTTACCCCTGTTACATTTAGCCCCACTCTCCCCTACACGGTGCGACACTGAAAATACACCCGAGAAATAACATAGTGTACTTGTAAACTTGAGAAACATACCAGATAGTATACTTATTTCAAACTGTCGTACTAATTATGAACAATTTTCACCTCTAAATAAAATGTTTAAACTTTTTAACTTACATAACAACAGTTATTATAATTTGTTTGACAAAAGAATAGCAAATTCTAGTAAGTTTAAATTAACATTTTTCTCTATAGTCAATTAAAATCATATATCCTAGATTAAGTATAATTATTGTAAACTAGTAAATTAGTTATGTTAAATAAATAAATAGTGTAGGCTGTTCGTATGGTCGAATAATGCATAAAAATATTTTTGTTATATTTTTTTTTTTTTCTTTACAAAAAACCATTTTTACAGACCTTACGATGTAATCTATCAATATTTCAGTCATTTTTCTAACAACTCTCAATATGTTGTATGTTTTTGGAAAGAGGATTTCCAGACCTTTTGAATGATGTATAAAAGTCTATTGTTGAAACAAATTAAGTGTAGGTTTTTATCCCACAAATCTTGAAAAAGTGATTTTTTTCCCAATTTTTTCAACTTTACCCAATTTTTTTTGCAAAATAAAACAAACAAAAAAATAAAGTAAGGTTATATTCTGAAAGAATATACATTTAGGCACAAATTGGCGTATTTTTTTATTGAATTTGACCAAAACTGCGGAATCTATGCTATTTTTTCGTAAATAGAAAATGTGGCTTTTCATGATGTGAATTGATAGGTGCACAATAGGGTGTTCGTTATTTTAAAATAATAACAATTTGTATGCTCCTAGGATCTTATATGGTTGGAAATAAACTAAAAAAAATATTCCCCAAGTTTCAAGTCTCTAACTTAATTCTAACCCGTGCCGGCAAGCGGTTGAAGTTTCTTATGGGAATAACATGGGGTTTCTTGGACCTTGTTCCATCAATTTTAAATTCCAGCCAAACCATTCGTTCAAAAAATTTAAAACCTTACAGACTCAAATTAAATAAGTGTAGCTATCATGTAAAAATTTTTCAAATTTTTAATTGTTATAATTTTAGAGATTTAGCTTGGTAAAAAAAAGTCATTTTTTCAGACTTTTTCAAAAATCGCTTTTTACCCGTTTAATGTCAAAAAATTAAAAAACATACTTTTTTATTCACAAATAAGCGTAGTATGTATATTTAAAATTTATATTTTATTCAAAGTTATATAATTAACTAGTTTTTTATTTATTTACTACAGTACTTTTTCTTAAATCGGGAACACGTTTTTTCAATATCGATGTGACTTGAAGAATGAATACACAACAAATTTTTTATATAACTATGAATTGAATTTGCATTTTAAATATACATGCTATGCTTATTTGTAATTAAAAATGTAAGTTTTTTAAATTTTTGGCATTAAACGTGTAAAAAGCGATTTTTGAAAAAGTCTGAAAAAAAATGATTTTTTTAACAAGCTAAAGCTCTAAAATTATAACAATTAAAAATCTGAAAAATTTTCAAATTTGAGTTTGTAAAGTTTTAAATTTTTTGAAAGAACGGTTTGGCTGGAATTTAAAATTGATCGAACAAGGTCCAAGAAATCCCATGTTATTCCCATAAGAAACTTCAAACGCTTGGCGGCACGGGTTAGAATTAAGTTAGAGACTTGAAACTTGGGGAATATTTTTTTTAGTTTATTTCCAACCATATAAGATCCTAGGAGCATACAAATTGTTATTATTTTAAAATAACGAACACCCTTTTGTGCACCTATCAATTCACATCATGAAAAGCCACATTTTCTATTTACGAAAAAATAGCATAGATTCCGCAGTTTTGGTCAAATTCAATAAAAAAATACGCCAATTTGTGCCTAAATGTATATTCTTTCAGAATATAACCTTACTTTATTTTTTTGTTTGTTTTATTTTGCAAAAAAAATTGGGTAAAGTTGAAAAAATTGGGAAAAAAATCACTTTTTCAAGATTTGTGGGATAAAAACCTACACTTAATTTGTTTAAACAATAGACTTATATACATCATTCAAAAGGTCTGGAAATCCTCTTTCCAAAAACATATAACATATTGAGAGTTGTTAGAAAAATGACTGAAATATTGATAGATTACATCGTAAGATCTGTAAAAATGGTTTTTTGTAAATAAAAAAAAAATGGAGGGTTCCAAAAATATAACAAAAATATTTGTATGCATTATTCGACCATACAAACAGCCTACACTATGTCATTTCTCGGGTGTATTTTTTTTTTTTATTTTGTAGCACAGTGATATTAACGATTTCTAAATTACACGATATTGATGTCAAACGCAAGATATTGTTTTTTATGATAAAGTTGAACAAACTTAAATTTTCTTAGACAACAACTGACCAGTGTCAGCTTAGAAACTTATTTTTAAAACTTAATAGATTTTGGAAACGCACTCAGTATGAAAAAGTATAGGTACTTTTTACTTTTTTTTTAAAACACATTGTTTTAAGTCTAACCAAAGTACCTATTATGTTTTTGTTTTTTTTTTTTTTTTTTTTTTGTTAATATCTTTAGTTAAGACCGCTGATTAAGACCTCGAATAAGGTCGATATGTATTGAGTACTTCATTCTATATTTTTTTCAAATAGGAGTTCTCGACACAAATTTGTTTTCCCATTTCATTCACTCAGGCGTATACTTACTATTTTTTTTAATTTTTTTTTCCAATGAAAATAGTTTACCTAAAGACAACGGTTTTATAAAATCTTATGATTAGAATTAAATGCTCGACTGGCTTACACAAACTTGGTCTAGAGTTCAAGTTGTTTAAATCTTAAAAATTTTGAAATAAAATTTTCATAAATGTAAATAAAAAAATAATTTATTTGATTAATTTTTTTCATTCCAGATACTTTCTTTTTTAACATGAACCAAATTTATGTAGAATGGAGCACTTTAATTTCCCTTACATATTAACAAGGTGTGATGATTAATACAGTGTAAACGGTACCTATTTTCTTTTTAAAATACCTGTCTCCAACAACAAAGACTGCATTTATTATTTCCCTTTTAAAATTAAGGCCTTGTTCAAATTAAGCACTCACAATAATTACTTTACGTCCTTAATCGTTTAACAACAAATCAAGTGTCTTTATCCACCTTTTAAACTTAATTAAACATATAATAGTAATTTCTACAAGCTGCTGAAAAATTGAAGCATGTTTCATTGATGAGTTCTATTTAACTTAAGGTCTTTAATAATATTCAACCGAAAATATTCTCAACTCCTTTTTTCACATGCTTATTCAACAATTCCACAACCTAATTGCTCAGACGCGCGCATTAAGTGTCCCAGATAAGACCAATAAGGACGCACGTCGAACGTGTCAAATGCCTTGAAACAACAAACAATGCCGAAAACATGAGGCGAAAACCTGTCTGCTGGGAATAAAAATTGTTGCCATTGTAAAATGATGACATCCATAACCATATTAGGCAGCTCATACATAAAAATATTCAAGCTCACCGAGTATCCTGGTACGGCTCCCGTCCCTTTTGCTTTTGTCGATTTTCAAAAACAACAAATTGGTAAGCAATTTTACTTCCTTGGAGTTGTTGGCTTCTGCAATTGAACTCGCATCAAAGATTAATCATTTTGGCACATATTCATTTCATCCATCGTCGTCGTCGTCGTCGTTGGCTGTCGTCTTCGTGGTCGGAATGGGTAAAGTTGGGTTGGGTTAGTGCGTTCGTATTTTTACGACTTGCAGTTTACAAACAGCCATACTATACACCATCGACTTTCGACTTGTAGCCACTTGTAAATTGCATTGGATCACGGATGGCTGGCGCATAATTAAAGTAGACGCCTCTTGTTTTATTGGGCTCTTGGCATGCATCTGGAATTCATGCCCCAGCACCATCACCATTCACTATCACCCATTACCGCCGCCGAAGCTGAAGCGCATTATGTGATGTGTGATTATTTCAATATTGTGTGTGAGGTCTTTTGAAATGTTTATAACTGGCGCGACTTGGCGTTGTTGGTATTTTTAGAAGCGTGTATAACCTAAGTATTTGCTATCTTGTTTTAAGAGTTCTCTGTTCAATGACATCGCTTTCCAATGAGGGGAATATAATAATAAACAGACACCTACACGTTATACACCGTGCGTTGTCGTTATGTTCCACCTGATATGAGCCAGTGCCAGAGCGAGTTAAAAATGATTTCGTTTGTGTCATACGGCAAAGATCCAAAGATGACACAGGAAAAGCAAATAACACATACAGGTTGGGTGTGAGATTTGGGATTTGCGCCAAAAGTAGAGGTAGGCTAGGTAGGTATAGCGTATTATAAACCATCAAGGTCTTAAGAGAACACAACGTAGGTGTGTATGCAATTTGTGTGCCAATTCACGGAGATTAGGCTTACATAAATAATTTGGGGAAATGGATGTTATTATTTTTGAAGCTTCTTACTCATAAAAAGGATTACACTTAAGCACTTATAATGAAACGAGAAGATATTTATGGCATGACGAGTGCAAGACTCCATTTGCCCTGGAAGCACATTGAGTTATTTAAGAAATTGAGAAAAATTTGAGGTTTCTTTTTTAAAGTTTGTTAACATTGTGTTCTTGAAGAGTGAACCATCACGAAGTTTTCTTGTTTACGTAAGCACATTCTGAAGAACTTAAAGAGTGACTTGATTAAAAAACATGAGTCACTTATGTTTATGTGTTGAAAGGTAAACCAGAAGACTTTTTTGTCTTCTTTGGAAAAGACGGAGCTTGAGGGTCATTAATATTTTATTTTCGAAGCATAGCTACCGATTTTTGTATTTTGATCTTAGAATATTAAAGCTTCAAAAAACTTGATTTTTTTTTATTACAAAATTTAAAACTTTTACCAAAAAAAAAAATGGAATGTCATTCAAGAAACAATTATTCGACACATTAAATAAAGTTCAAAAAATTCATCAGTCCATTTTAAAAACTTTAATTTTTATAACAAAAAGTTTAAATATTTTTAAAAATTCCAGAATTTTTTTTTTTTTTGGAAAATTTTCCAATCACCAAAAAACCCTTAACTTCTTATTGCGTGACCTATTACATATGTATATTGCAAGTAAAAAGTAGGTACTATGGGAAATAAGGTCTAACTTATAACTTGAAAAAAAAAAAAAAAAAAATCATATTTGTTACACCTTTAATAGAACTGGTTTTTTGTCTGAATTACTTGTATGTGGTGTTAACTATTTAAAAATTAATTTTTGTACCAAAATGTAATTTTGATGTCAAAATTAAGAAAAAAAAAATTCAAAAGAATTATTTTTAGATTACAATGGTCAAGAAGGTTTTTGCCACAAGAACCAAAATATACTTTTCTATAGGTTTTTGATATGTTGAACTTGAATCTGAAGTCAGAAAATTTTTATTGGCCTCCGTTTTTGAAATATTACCGTTATAAAATGCCAAAAAACATTCTTTTGGTTGTTTTCGAGGTTATGTTTTTATGTGGGGTAATTCATTATGAATAAATTTGTAACGTGGGCCCATATGGCCTTAGGCGTCTCAAAAATCTGTAACTTTGTTGTCTTTTGTGATAATTGCTTCAAATTTGGAACATAATGCCTTTGATATATATAACGAATCATTCAACTTACTTTTTTTTTAAATTAAAATTATTTTTAAGCTTTTAAAAATTAGTCAAAGTTCAAAAAGTACGATTTTCGCTTGATTTGGGTATTTAAAAATATCTGTAACTTTTTTGTCTCCTGAAATAATTAAACCAAATTTGGAACATATAATCTTTAATGTATCAGAAATCTCAGAAATCATTGAGCGTAGCTTTTTTTAAATGCAAATTATTTTTGAGCTTTGAGTTGAAAAGGTACAATTTTGGCTCGACTATGGCGTTACAAAAATCTGTCATTTCTTCGCGTCTGAAAATAATTAACTCAAATTAGGAATATATTACCTGAAATGTTTAATAAATTATTTGATACACTGTTTTTTTAGCTAATATTTTTCTAATATTTTTATTTAAGTATTAAACGTTTATTCAAAGCTAAAAAACTACGATTTTGACTAGGCTAGAACGTCTCAAAAATCTGTAACTTTTGTATCTTAAAAGATTATTTTCTCAAATTTTGAAAAATAAGATAAAACTGGTTTCTTAATTTTATAAAGGTCTTCCCTTCGTGTCTTAAACTTACCTAATTATTTTTATGAGTATAAAATAAAGAAAAAATACATTTCAATGTAGTTTGTTTGTGTTACGTTATTTGAAATTAAAGCTATTTTATTGAAAAATTATAAGAAAAATATTGATTTTAATCATTTTAATTAAAGTCGCTTGTGAGGCAAAGTGAAATAGTAGAAAAACTACGCTTTTGAGAAAAGAGCAAAAAAAAGAAATCACAAAAAAAAAATGGTTGTCAATTTTCACGAAAATCCTTCTTAATTAAATACTTTAAACGGCTCTTTTGAAAATCTTCGAGTAAAATCAAAATCAGTAAATAAAATCTATATCTAACTTTTTCCATAGATGAAATTTTTTTCAACAATTACAATATTAAATTCTAACATTTTTCTGTTACCTTAGACTTTTTCTAATAGTACAATGACTGAATTGTTCAAAATACAAATATCTTCAATTTCGGGTGCATATACTAAGTCTAAGAGCCCACAGCAAATTTTGGGAGTTGAGGTATAGCGTATAACCAAGATGTGAGAATGCAGTTTTATAGCCTTATGCGTTCTAATAACGAATTCAAAAGCCTGGCAGCTTTAAATCGCGGCTTTATATGGTTTCCGAGAGGTTAAATATCGTGAGTTTTCCAATTAATGTGAGTAGGCTAAAATAACACAAAATCACATTCTGAATATAAGGACTGATGCTCTGTCATCCCCAAGACATCAATCTTGACAGTGCGATCAATAGAACTCAAGATATGTATTGAAACAGGTCAGGATGCACCAAAATACGTTTTTTTTGTACTATGTCTTTCGACAGATATATCGTTCTCTATCAAAGAAAAGCAGATAAAAGCAGCCAATTCTTTTTGTATCTTTTAGTACATAAACCAAAGAACAAATTTGTGAAAAAAAAGTAGACAGCGGAAGACAGCGGAAACATTTAAAACTCAATTCGAAATTAAAAAACTGCAAATAAAAGCTTATTGTGTGAAAAAAATAATGTTAACTAAAAACATATTTTTAAAAATTTTTATTTTCAGCAATATAAATAGCAGTTAAAATAAGCTTTCCAACGACATAGAACACTTATATAATTTATTCAAATATAGTTTTGAAAACGTATCGTGAAGATTTGCTTTATTTTGTTACTCAAACAAAGTATTTTCAAGTGGAGACTTCAGATACAATTTTGTAATAGAGGAACTCATTTCAAAAATTAATTTTTAATGAAAACATATAGATTGACTTTCCCTTGATTCATTTCCGTAAAGAAATTACCAAAAATTAAAATTTCATAAAAACCATTTTTGAGACGCAAATGGTCCTTTGGGCCCATTGTGCGGCGCCTATTCTTCCAAAAAAGATTTAAATTTTTCCGATATCTCTTTTGCTGCTCGAGATATTTAAAATTTAAGCAGTGGTCTTTGACTCAGAAACAGCACTGGCCAACCAAATTAAACTTTTTTTGCCACAAGAAATAAAATATTTTTTTGCTAGAGGTTTTTGGGTAGCTGAAACTCGAATCCGCAAACAGAAAAATTCTATTAGCCTTCGTTCTTGATATATTACCGTTATAAAATGGAAAAGAACATAGGCTAATAGAATTTTTTTGATAACGGATTCAAGTTCAACAACCCAAAAACCTCTAGAAAAGTATATTTTTGGTTCTTGTGGCAAAAATTCTGTGAACAGTGACTTAAATTTTAGATTAAGTTTACTTTCTCTTTGGCTTTTTAACTGAAACCTAAGATATCTCGAGCAATAAAAGAGATATCGGGAAAATTTAAACAGTTTTTAAAAGAAGAATATCTAATATGTATCTAACTTTGAATTAAATATAAATTTTAAATGTACATACTATGCTTATTTGCTTATTCATTAAACGTGTAAAAAGCGATTTTTCGAAAAAGTCTGAAAAAATCTCTAAAATTATAACAATTAAAAATCTGAAAAATGTTCACATGATAGCTACACGTATAAAGGTAGGGCTGCCAGATAAAATTTTATTAATGTCGGCGCAATAGGTCTTAAAAGTCGGGACAAATCGGGACACCAAAAAATTACATGAAATCGAAAATTATTAAAAACAAATAAAAAGAATCACGTGTGTGATTGCAAAATTTTCCTTGACTTATTTCCTACATTTTTGTGGATTTCACGCAAAAATATGAATTGTTAAAAATTTCATTTTTTGAAAACTAAACTAAGTCCCAATTTATTCACTCTCCATTAAATTCAAAGTCACCATAAAATGGGAAGTTTTAATATTCGTATGCGATTTGAAAATTTTTTTATTTTTAATGGCGTCTTTAAACTTAATGGATAGTGAATACATTGGGCCTTATCCGTAAAAAATCATCAAAAAAAAAATGTCAATTGATGTATCTTTTAATAAATGTAGGCAACAATCCCAAATTTCCATTAACGTCGCCTTTTAAAAAAAGAAGTTTTAAAAATTGTATGCGATTTGCCAGTTTTTTTTATTTGAGAGTTAATAAATTGAAGCTAAAAGCTTATTTTGCTTGAAATTTTTACACACAACAGATGGTCAACAAATATTGGACCATTAATTTTACTTTTTACGTGTTTCTAATACAAAACAGTGTGAATATGTATGTTTAAAAAAAAGGAAAATCAACACTTAACATGCTGCAAATGTTCCAAGTAAGGACATAATATGTTATAAGGACATAAATATATTATAAGGACATATTCATTCATATAGCACTCACTTTTATTTTTTTTTTCCCAAAGTTTTTGAACGAAATCGAAATGTCGGAACAAAATCGGGACAGTTTGTAAATCGGGACAGATATCGGGACAGGGTCCAAATGTCGGGGCTGTCCCGCCTAAATCGGGACGTCTGGCAGCCCTATAAAAAGGGTGAGTCTGTAAAACTAGTTTATGAAAAGAAAAAGAAGACCCACTTAAAAACAAATTTTGGTTTGCTTTTTTTTCCATTAGCCTGTTCATTTAGACTGTTCATTTGAGCTAGAAACATAAGTTGTGAAATTATCATTTCCATTCCAACTTAAGATATCAACCAATTCTGAGGCAGTTTCATCTTCCTCCTAAAAAATTCCCCAATACATTGGAATTTTTGTTTGACTACTAATATTTCTAAAGTACAGTGTGCAAGTGCATATCAGTATTCTAATGTGTAAAATTAGGTTTAAGTAGATATTAAGAACTTTTTTTTTTTTTTTAATTTTAGAGAGGTGAACATCAGCATTTCACTAAAAAAGCTTTACCATAAAAAAATGACACACTCTAATGTACATAATACCGCAAGCAAAAATAAAATAATTTCTTTGTTCAACTCTGAATAAAATTTCTTACCCAAAACGATTTACGTTTATCGTTTCTTGTTACCTATATGTTTTGTTCTCAAAAACAAATCTATAAAATTGTTTTCTTTAAAAAACCCAACGTCATGACTTTGCAACAAAATAACTTATTAAGATTTGATATCATGTTATCAGCTCAACAACAACAACAAAAAAAAAAAAAAATAAAATAAAATATATTTTCTATGTAATTTGTTTACTTCAGCAAACAAAAAATTATTTAATTATTATTATTATGAGTTTCATTCGGCTAATGGAAAACTCCATAGAAGGTATATCTAACTATTTGTTAGTTGGCTTACATGGTTATATAATATTTTGTAAACAAATTGTTGGCAATTGTTGTTTAAACTTTTGTTTTTGAAAAAGCAGATAGCAAAACCTAAGGGGTGTTATAAAGACATAACAATAAGAACTTAACATACACAACTACCTTAATGAAAAAAATGAATGACGAAACAAAACTTTATTCTATTTGAAATAATTAGGCTGAGATTTCAGCCTATTGTATGAATAAACATAATGTTTTCTTGTCTCTACTTTCTTCGTGTGAGCTTAAATGTACTTCATTATTTCAATTATTTTTCTTAGGTAATCGATACAATAGTAATTAATTGTTTTAATTAATTGTATTTCACAACACTATACACATAAATATAATGGACTTTGATCACATCTGACTTGATGAACCAAACAAAACCAGATTATGGACCAACTCGTTCTTGTTAGTTCCATGGTGCTACAAATCACTCCCACAAAATATACCAGAGTATTTTTCCAGACATTTATTATGTTATATAAGCTCCAACCAAAAAAGTGTTGCCAAGTGATCACTTATTGGAAAATTAGTTCATAAATGTCTTTTCACAATTCAATTTGAATTGAGACAAGTAATCAATTTCAATTTGAAAAGAAGAATACTAACGTTGTCTGAATAGACTGAACATCTTTTCACTTGTCTTCGGCCGAGAATAACAAGGTGGAATGCCGAAAATTTCGCAATTGAGATTTTGATGGAAAACGATTTGAAAATGCTTATGTTGAGTTGGGCTTTTTTTTTGTCACTTTCTTCGATTTAAATGTTTTTTTCTACACGACCTTGTACAAAATTTCGACCGATGATGCTTGATTTAATTTTCAATAAAATAAGTGATGTTCTGTTTTTAAAAAGTTCGATTTTGGCCAGATTTTTATCTCAAAACTGATGTAGATATGGTAAATAAAAAAACGGAACCTCCTCATATTGGCAACTTTTCCTTCGCTTTGTTATAATGATGTCTTTGTTTCAATTATAATTAAATCTTCATAAATTGATAAGTTGTTGTTAAAAGAAACTTGATTGTAGTATAATCTTTTGTGTCTGTCACACACTTATTACCAAGTTTAGATATGGCAAGTTTAGTTTTTCTTTTCTTCTTATTCCACATAGATTAAATCTTAACATTATCTTACTTTGTACACCTGTGGCTTATTTCATATCATTGTATAAATGTTGTCTTTTATGATTGCTAGACTATAATGAGAATATTATGTAGGTTTATGTAGAGAATTAACAACTTTAAAATAATTTGAACATATTAAGATGAGACTTTGGATTCGTCGTGTGTTGAAACACTTTTCAAAGAAGATTTTTCGTTGTTATTTTTTATTCAAAATGTTGGTTTCTTCCAGGTTATGGAAATGTTTTGCACAAAGGCAAAATTGGATTTTGGAAAATCATATTTTTCTCAAAAATAGCTTCAAAACAATGTCATGTATTTTTTCATATATAATTTTTCCTTTGTAAAACCTTGAGAATCTATTTAATGTTAATAAATTAATAACTTAATTTTGTTGAAGTTTTAAAATTTTGTAAATGACTAAAAGACTTGTGCCCAAAAAACCATATAAATGCCTAGTCAAAATAGACTGAAAATGCTTATCCATATAAAATTATGTTATAACATTTTAATTTTTGTCAAAACAGCAGCCAGTAATACTTCAAGATTGTTAGTTAAGAGTTTTGGGTAATTCCCTAAAGTGAAATTGAAATTTGTTTATTGAATACAGAAAAACATGTTTTTTCTCAAAACTGTGTTACAAAATAAAAATCATGTCAATTACTTTTGAAATGACCTAGCAGAGGTTGTAGGTTTTACTGAGCACATCATCACTTGAAATTTTTCGTAGACCTTCAAAATTTCAAGTTATCGTCAAAAAACCGTTTTTCAATGTTTTCAGATTTCAACGATTTTTTACTCAGCCATTTTTCTTCTCCGAACTCTAAAAAAAACGGTGATAAAATGTTGTACTTTGAGATTCAGCAGATAAAATTTGCACCCAATTTGGTGCTTGAGCATAATAAAAAAATATTTTCAAAAAGAACAAGTACTCCTCTGTTTAGAACTGTAAAAAAATCTGAAATTGACCGAAAAGGCTGAGTAAAAAATCGTTGAAATCTGCAAAACATTGAAAAACGGTTTAATGAAATGTGTTCTTGTATTAAAAAAAAAAAATATATTATCTTACATTTTTTTTAAGTTTTTATTAAATGCTTATAAAATATAAATTAAAAATATTTATTAATGAATTTTTTACCAGTCTTTCAGAGGGGTTTTTTTAATAAATTTTTTTGGTCCAAAAATAACGGTACCTGTCATACAAATATTTCGGAAAAGTTTAATTTCACGAAAACGGCTCTATTTGATTTTGTGAAAAAAATTCAATGTTAGTTTTTAAACGAGGTCTATCTTTTGAAGAAAAAATTCTTTTTTGAAAATCATTATTAACGGTACCTGCCATGGGACCGCTTTTTTCAAATCGGACTTTCTGCAAAACTGCTTATTGTATTTCAACGAAATTTTTTATACAAAAGCATTTATATACTTTAAATATAAGCCAAAAATTTAATTTTGAAAAAAATAATTTTTGGATTTTTAAAAAAATTTTGAAAATTTTTTTTTTTGAAAAATCAAATTTTCGAAAACGGGACAATGAATTTTTTTGAAATTTTGATTTTAGATGTCGATTAGTGATTTCTACAAAATGGCATACCAATTTTATTTTAAAACTTTTTTTTTCAAAAAATTATTTATTAAAAATTAGTTTTTTAAAAAACGGCTCTAACGTTTTTGAAAAATTTTTTTTTCTAAAAATGCACCTAAATATATCAAATAAAACTGCGTACGTGTTTTATGGGGCGTTTTGATTTCAGATATTTTTTTTATTTTTTTGAAAAATGAATTTTAATTTTTTTTATTTGTTTTTGTTTTTATATACCTACATTTCCCAACTTTCTATATAAAAAGTCTTAAAAACTTAAGCAACTTGAACTCTAACAGCAAGTTCGTGCGACCCAGTCGTGCATTTTATTATATTAGACTTTTGTTGGAAAATGTTATTGTCTGATTCAAACATGGGTTATTTTTGAAGAAAATACGTCCCTAAATGTTATTTTTAGGAAAAAAAAAATATAAATATTTTACTTATATGTTTGAAAAATCGGTTCAAGTTGATCAAATTTATAAATATTTGGTACCTATATTAAAAAAAAAAAAAAAACAGAGAAAAATGCCTATAAAAAACAAGCACCGATATGAATGAGATCTATATTGCTAGAAAGGGCATCAATATGTAGTAGATGATTAAACAAATATGAAACTTTTTTGTTTGATTTTTAAATGACGGTGTTAGTTTGTTTTTTTTTGCATATACTTTCACGCTTAAGATTTTTATTAGGTAAATTAGGTGTATATGCACATTTTTTTTAAATTTTTTTTAAAGGTGCTTATCAAAGTTCACCTGTTCCAATAAAATTAAAAATAAAAGAAGTTCCACAATGTGTTTTATTAGATTTTCTAATTTCTGAAAGATTACTAATTAAATGTGATATATATTTTTATATTTATTAATATTAATTTTGTAACATGGCGTGATATAGACTGTTTAACTAACTTTTTTTTTTTTTTTTAATATTGAACTTTGGACAATCTACCTACACCATATCACTTTCAAAAGCAACAACAAACAAACAATTTATTTAAATTTTATGGCTCCAGTTGTGTTTAAATTTGAATATTAAAGATATCGGTATAAAACCGGTGCTAATCTTTATCTTTTAATGTAAGAATTTGAATGTGACCTTTAATAACTTTTTCAAATTATGTTTCTTTTCTTTCTTTTGGTAACATTATTATTAATGATCCAAATTAGTTTGGATAATCGAATATATGTATATAAGAAAGACAGCGAAAATTTTTCAAATGCAAAATGATTGATCAGGTAACAACCACATTATGCTCATATAAAAGCCTTAAAGAAGATAAAGTACATAATGGTTTTTTTTTTTTATATTGACATAAGAGTTTGCAATTTTTTGCTGAAACTGAAAAGAATATCGGAAAGCAGGCTTAAGTGCGTGTCCAAACTCCAAAAATAGGTTTATCAACGAAATGCTTTGTCAAAAAAGTTCGCCGAATAAAAATTATGATCGATCTTCTCACAAACCGATCAATTTCAAACGGTTTACTGATTTGAAAATAAAAAAGGCTTTCTAATTGTCTGTTTACAATGCTTTTTTAAATTTTTGGGTGCATAAATAAACAAAATTTGTGAATAATTGTCAGTTAAAAAAAAAAAGCAATATTTATAGCTTTAGTTCTTACTTTTTCATGAAGTGATCATGAAAATTGGTCACTTTTGAAAAAAAAAAAAAAAACAAATAAAAACGTAACGAATACATTTTTTTTTGTTTCAATTTCAGATGCAAAATGTGGGAGCGGGCCATTCAAAATTCTGTGGGGTCAAAATACTGTAAGACCATAATTCTGTATGTCATTATACTGTAAATACAAAATTCTTTACGTCAAAATACTGTATGAACAAAATACTGACATGCAAAATTCTGTTTTATAATATTCTGTACTGCAAAATACGGTATTTTCAATACTGTATTTTTCAAGAAATTTAATTTGATATAATAACACATAATACTAATTTTGAATAAAATTGTGTTGTTTTTATTGACAGTAATACCGTAATTTTGTACAAACATAATTTGGAACCAAGTTACAAAATGGAAATTTTCTTTATTTACTGATCCAATTAACTATTTCATTAAAATTGTTTACCTATATTCTTATAGAGATAAAATCAATAACTTGATCGATTTTCATAAATTTTTTTAAATGTGGTTCCAAACTTTTGTCGGTTGGTGAGGGTATAATTCATTAAAGAAATCAAATTATGTTTTCATAAAAGAGAGGAAGAGAAATTGAAAAGAGAAAGTAAGAAAGAGTAAACAAAAAATTACTATAATACATTTATAAAAATTTAAATTTACCAAAAAAGACGAGAGAATTTAAAGGGAAAATTAAGTGAACGAAAAAGAATTAAATAAGTGTAGAGTTTTGTATTTTCTCTCCTTTTACCGTAACTCCTAATAAGGTTCCTATATATATTAATCAGAAGGTTACCTCTTTATTAAGTTGATCTTTTGGAAAGTCATAATAAAACCTCTATTAAATAAATTTGTATTTCAAAGTTTTGTAAAAATGCTGTTAAAAAAATATCGTTTTGATAATGTACCTAAATATTTTTTTGCAGCATTTTCACAGAATTTTGATATACAGAATTTTGATGTACAGAATTTTAAAATAGGTACAGTATTTTGACCAACCAGAATTTTGCTATACAGAATTTTGACTTTCAGAATTTTGCTCGTACTGCATTTTGCACATACAGAATTTTGACATACAGTATTTTGGCATACAGTATTTTGAATACAGAATTTTGCAACATACAGAATTTCGACCCCAACCCCCAAAATGTATACCTACTTGGTGCTTTATTTCCTACATTGAACAATTCTCGCTATTAATTACTTTCAGGAGGTAAGTATACAACTTAATCTTTCACATACAAAAAATCGTATCTAATCATTTAATCGAAATCTAAAATCAATCTAACAATCTCCATTATTTAAAGCGAACAAAATATGAAAATATACTCGTAAAAACCGACCGTTTGCATGATTTAGCAAAATTTTGTTTCTGATGTAAATTTTGTATTAATTTGAAATAAAATATTATTTCGATATGAAGGCAATAATGTTCAAGAGAATCAACTACATTTACCTGAAGTTGTACTTTGAACTACAATCTTACAAACGTCATTTTGAAAATGACACTATAGAATAGATACTGCTAAAAAACGTTTGTGCAAGTGTGTAGGTGCATGAACAAAAGAGAAGACTCAATTCAGCTGTTTTGTCAGGAAAAAAAAAGAACTGAAAACTTGTTATTTGAGTTGAGGTCTGTCTGAGTCTACTATACCAATTTTTGCACATGCACACGTGCCACTGATATAATTTTACATGCCTATCAGTCACTATTTTGCTAGCTTTGTATTTTTATGAGTTTTTTTTTTCTTCATTTATAATTGCTAGTTGAGCATGTAAAATGAAATTGTTTCCAACCTACATAAATTTTAATTGGACATTAAATGACTTCATAAACTTACATATGCATGTTTAGGTCGCACCTACTTGTCGTTTTTAATTATATCTTAAGGCTTAAAAGTATGAAGTTGAATATTTTAGACATTACAACTTGTTGTTTTTAGATGATAAGAAGTTCAAAAGATTACCGCAAAAACCACTTATGAAATAAAATTAATTTAATAATTATAATATTAATTAATTTTTGGAAAGAAAAAATTAAGATACTAGAGATTTTAAGTACCATAAAAAAATGTATGATGTTGACATTACATAATCTTATGTTAAAGAAAATTAAAGAAATTATTTTACTAAACAATACATCTCCTTTTTATTTTGATTAATTATTCAATACCACGGGACTGGGACAATTTTTAACGATATTTTTTCTTTGTCAATTCACAATATAAAAAAAGTGTGTCTTGAAAGAAGTCGAAGTGGGTAATTTGATATTTTAAAGAAAACCGCCAGTACGTAAGGTACTTGTAGGGAGATTATTTCAAATTTTTCAGACAAGCGTGTAGACTCATGTTAACTGAAACTCTGAAAATTCATAAAGGCTGTTAGTAGTTTCAAAATAGGTGTAGATAAATAAATGATGACCATTAAAGTACATTTCTTTTAGAAATGAGATGAGAATTGTTAAAATTCTTGTTTTGTTTTAAAGAATTTCTCCACCATTTTTAATTTTCAATGAAAATTATTGTGGCAAACCTTGTAGAAAATTTTAATCTCTATAGCTTTTATCTTTATAAATTTTTAGTTTTTTAGAAATTCATTTGGAAAATTATTTGTATTAACAAATTAGGATGACATTTTATAAATAGATGGCATTTTCTTAAAATTGGTAAGTGTTATGAAAAAAAATCAGAGTTACCATAGGAAAACGAGAAATAAATTTTGAAATCGACTCATTAAAAGACTTAGGAACCTTTGTTCTGCCTTAATGACGTTGAATTAACAGCTTTTAACGGCTCCACTTTTTAAATGAGAAGAACACAAAGCCTTGGATTTGTTCATATGTATACATTCCTCGTTCCAGAAACAACTGGGAACGTTCTTGAACTTCAAATAATAATTGTAATTTTCCAAACACTCAAGTTCGAAATTTTTAAAAGAAAAAAAGTGAACATTAAGGTTTTACTTATTGTTTTTAAAATGACACAAAACAATTCAAAATTATAAACAAAATTTTCTTTGTCAATGTCAATAAAAGACAAATAATGACAAATTTTAGTGATTCCCACATGCCTTTCGATTTCATTGTTTTTGAACTCAGTACAACACAATGCTTATTCATTGGCGCCTTTGGTAATTGAACAATAGTAAGCTATAATATAGATCAGAAGAAATCTTGGACAAAGTGATAAAGTTTAAAAACCAAGTTTTTTCATTAACTCTGACTTATCTTTTCAATTCAGAAATATTTAATTATTATTTAGTAGGTAAAAAAATTTTTTTTAAAAACTATAAATTCATCTTTTTAAATGTTTCTGACTTTAAAAAGAGGTAAGCCTACATGTATTAATTTATATTATTAAAAAATCTATATAACTAAAAAGTATAGAACATTATCCAAAATTTACTACCCGTTTATGATGTGATTAATTAGGTATAGCTTTGCCGAATATTTGAGAATTAGTTTTTATATTATGTACCTAAAATAAAAGTAATTGTTTTAATCTGATACGGATTTTTTTCCAACACTCTGCGTTTCGAAATATGAATTTTTGAAAAACAATTTGTTTTTTAGGGGTATTTTTGAGTAGTTTTTGATTTTTAGCTTTTTTTCGGAGCGTTCAAAAAATCAAATTCAACAATTTATAACTTTTGACCAAGAGCAGATAGAACTTTTATTAAACTTTTATGATTTAACCTTTTCAATTACCTTTCATTTGGTTTATAACACATAACGGTAGACTAACTACAAGCTAACTACAATGCTAAATCAAGAAACTTGCAAAAAACCTCAAAACACAAGTGGAGATCTGTTGCCCCCCGAACAGCCATCAGTGTGGGAAGTACCGTAATCTCAGTCTGGAAATTCGACATGGTTGACTTTAAAAAATTCTTACTTCTCTTGTAGGCATCTTTGAAATGAGATTGATAAGTCATATGAAAGGTGAAATAATAAGCTTTCAGATGGTATAAAATTTTTTATAGGTTGTCAAACAAAAAAATTGATTCCATAGCGTGAGAACATAAAAATAAATGCTTTTTTTTGTTTTTTTTTAATGAAATTTGATCGAGTTCAAAAAATTCTAGCTCTTTTTGTAGATGTCTCATAGACCTGATCGATATATATATTTTGAGCTAAGACAATAAGCTTTCAGATGGTATACAAATTTTTATAGGTTGTTAGGGATAAAAATGGAATTAATGACTCATTTTAAACAAAAGCACACAACCTGTTTTCTAACGACGTTATCAAGTAAAATCATCGTCCGTAAAACGGCTTTACAGACAACCTCTTTTTTTTTGTTTAAGGATCAAATTGAAGTATACCTGATGTCATATGACCGAAATAGAAAAGTTTCAAATTTGTGAGTTAAAAAATTATTTAAAAAAAAATGGTTGCAAGAATTTTCAAAAAAAAAAATCTAAAATTCTTATTAGAAGAAAATTTAATTTCATATCTACTTTGTTTTGTGAAAGAAATCGTCCAAAACCAGTAACAATCTTTTAAATTTTTTTCTTTAATTAAATTAAAAGTATTCTTTTATAAACTGTTACATACAAGGTTTTAAAAATTTAAGCAATCACATACCTGCTATAAATTTAAGCATATATATGTACGTGTGACTCAGTTGTTTTTTTTGTTTTTTTTTGGATACAACATTTTTGAGGTAGGAATTGCAATTTCGTAAACTCGTAAACTCGATCGATTTCGATTAAATAGCGCATGTAATGTGTAACAAAATTTATGTTTTAGCTTTTCCTGTGGGAAATTTCATATAATTGAAATAGGCCGTTTTTCTCGAAATAAAAAAAAGAGTGTGTGTACACATGTACACGCGACTGAAGTTATACTTCTCATTCAGTATATGTAAATGAATTTCATTTGATATTTTTAATTTCTATTATTAAATTAATTAATCCACACATCGTTTTTTTACATTTTTATCAAGTGAACAATAAATTAATTCTTTCATCCTCCTTGCGTCCATGTAGTTTTCAATTTATTCTGTGAAATTTACACATGTTGTGCGGTTCAGAACGTACGGTATACGCTTAACGAAACTAAATGAATTGAGCATAAAATGTGCGATATGGTTATTTTATGAGAATTGTGTGTGCTTCAGCACTAGTAGTAGCAATATGGAACTTGCAGAGTTGCTACAAAGCTCAAAAGTGAGCTGAGCTCAGCTCACAGCTCAGCTCAAATTTTGAGCTAGCTGACTTTTGAGCTATGTACCATAGCTCAGCTCATTTGAGCTGAGCTGAAAGTCAGCTGAGCTGATGGTTGAGCTGAGCTGTTGGGTGAGCTAAAGTAAAGTGAGCTGAGCTGTGATGGGTGAGAGGATACATTGATTTTTATTTGGAAAGTATAATGAAATATGAAGATATTTTAAACTTTTATAAAACACCATAGCTCAAGATGTTTGGTTCTAGTTATTAATGGAATTATTTTAACACATGGATATTTTTATAAATAAAACAGATAATTTTTCGTGATCTTTCTCTTGGTTTTTTTAACCCTAGAAAGATAATCATAATATACGTCTCAGAGACGTATGATTCTAAAAAAGATTTTTGGTCTTATGTTAACACTTTTTGTCATATTTATTTAACTCATTACTTAGATTATTTAGGTCCGTCAAGCTGGGTACGCCACAACCGAAAATCCAAAATCTGAGTATGCAGGAATTTGTTGCTAATTTGTTGCTAATTTGTTACCCCAATCCCGAATTTGTTGCTCCTGCCCTTACCCCTTAAATCTGTGGCGTGCCCAGCTTGACGTCAAGCTGGGTACGCCACAAATTAAAATTCAAAATTTCAAAAATGTAAGTATGCAGGAATTTGTTGCTAATTTGTTGCTAATTTGTTACCCTAATTTCGAATTTGTTGCTCCACGTTTTGCCCTTCAAATGCACATTAACAGATTATGCAAAAAAGCTAAATCGCCCAAAAATTATCGCACAGACAAAAAAGTGGTATCAATAGAAAGAGGTCCTTGAAACCTTTTCAAAAAGGTCCATATCAAGTTTTTATTCCAATCCCTTCATGTCCAAAATGCCTTGTGGAGTTTGAATGCATTTGTGGAACATATGTGGATGAAACGAAAAAACGCAAAAACACGTAATACTCAAAATTTCAAAAAAATAAGTATGCAGTAATTTGTTGCTAATTTGTTGCTAATTTGTTACCCCAATCCCGAATTTGTTGCTCCCCCCCTTACCCCTTAAATCTGTGGCGTACCCAGCTTGACGTCAAGCTGGGTACGCCACAACGCAAATTTGAAAATCTGAGTATGCAGGAATTTGTTGCTAATTTGTTGCTAATTTGTTACCCCAATCTTGAATTTGTTGCTCCACGATTTGACCTTCAAATCGACTGCAACAGATGCAATTTTGTGGAGACTTTTTATCTATACGCTTTTTCAAAAAACTAAAAACGCCAAATTATAAACAGAATTTGTTGCTCTGCAAAAAGCTATTTTTAAATTTTCTATCATTACCCAATCCCATCTTACAGGAGGAAAACTAATTTTTCGATGACGTCATCCAACAACGCAAAAAATCGTAATACTCAAAATTTCAAAAAAATAAGTATGCAGTAATTTGTTGCTAGTTTGTTGCTAATTTGTTACCCCAATCCCGAATTTGTTGCTCCCCCCCTTACCCCTTAAATCTGTGGCGTACCCAGCTTGACGTCAAGCTGGGTACGCCACAACGCAAATTTGAAAATCTAAGTATGCAGGAATTTGTTGCTAATTTGTTGCTAATTTGTTACCCCAATCTTGAATTTGTTGCTCCACGATTTGACCTTCAAATCGACTGCAACAGATGCAATTTTATGGAGACTTTTTATCTATACGCTTTTTCAAAAAACTAAAAATGCCAAATTATAGACAGAATTTGTTGCTCTGCAAAAAGTTATTTTTAAATTTTCTATCACCACCCAATCCCATCTTACAGGAGATAAACTAATTTTTCGATGACGTCATCCATCAAGATGGGTACGATAAAACACAAATTTTAAAATCTAAGTACGCAGGAGTCTTAAGCTATTTTGTTGCTAATTTGTTACCCTAATCTCGAATTTGTTGCTCCACGATTTGACCTTTAAATTGGCTGAAACAGATGCATGATTTTGAAACTTTATGATACAAAGTTAACAATGTTTAGATTTAATACTCTTTGCAGATTAATGCTCAAATCTTTAATTTGATGTAAAAACTACCTTAAAATACTGTTAAAAACTTCCAAAAACAGAACATAACGCACTTAAACCAAATAGCTGCAGGAAATTCAATGCTCTTTAAAGGCTACTCCATTTCCAATATTTGGATATACATACATACCTACCCTTACCCTTTCATATTTAAAAAACTTTAAAGGCTGGACCTACCTTCAACCTACTTCCTTCAATAAAACGCAAAGTAAAATTCAACACTCCAACTTGATTTTTATGGATGCTCCTCAATTCTTAGTATTCCTATATTGCCAACAGCTTTTTTGTTCTATTTTTACCAGAAGTTAGGTTCCTCAATTTCAAAAATAAATTGAATTTAACGTATTTTTGCATCTTCCTATTTTAAACATATTTACTATATAGGTAACTTCTTCAATATCCTAGAAAAACCCTTAGACATCTTTTGAAAATACCCCCAATTTTTTTCCATCTTTAAATTTATCTCTATAGCCCTAGTTTTGGAGAGATGCATTTCATTTACTACCACACTAACGACCTAAGATTTCAACTCAATTTATGTACCTACTATTCATCCAATCAGATTATTGCGATTTGCGACTTATTTTTATATTATAAAAACAAACCAAATACCTACATAAAAATGTGTACCTACATTATACTAAATACAAAAAAATCACACATTGATTTTCTATTTTCATAGAAATAATCGAGTGTGTATGCGTTGACTTTAAATTTGACTCCGCCCCCAACGGTCTGCTTTGATGAAAATAATACATATACTATTACAATTAGTTAGTATCTATATCTACGCACTACGCCTTGAAATGTTTTTTCTTTAGTCGGCCTCAGACCTCTAGTAAGGTAAGTACCATGTACGTTCTTTAGAGGCAAAAATGTTATGAAGTAGGAACATACATTTATAATGTTATAAACACACATATGTAGGTAGGTAGTTTCGTAGGGTTTTCAGTTGAACTGAATTTAAAATTTTTAATTCTGGAAATATGTATGTGCAAGTTTTTTTTATGTTTTGGCACTGCTATTGATGTGATGAACAACGCTGCATATTTTTAGGGAAAAACTTTAAATTCTAATAAACTGAAGACCCGCTTATTGTAGTAGACCAGTGCCAATAATTTTTGAAAATAAAAAAATTATTAGCAGCATATGGGTGGTGGCAAAATTTAGGATAAATGGTATATGAAAGGGGAAAAATAAATTGCCCACAAAAAAATTGGGGGAAAGGGGGTGGGTGGGCGAAAAAGTGGGGTGGGTGTCAAAAATCATGGTTTTTTACGATTTCTGTCAAAACTAGACGTCTAATCGAAAAAAGTCAAATGCAAAAGTTGTAGGTAGTATAAATGTCTACAACTTTTACTCAAACAATTTTTTTCTATAACCTCCAAAATATTGGAAAAAATGCAAAAATACGATTTTTTGATTTTTTATTTTTATCTTTTACAAAAATGGTTGGATTTTAACAAAACTTGGTTAAAAACTACTTTGTTATGTTTTCTATCTATTAAAAATGTTTTTTGAGCAAAAAGTGAATTTTTGGATTTTTAACGAATTTAATTTGAAAAAATAGCCTTTTTTTCAATCAAAAAAGTTACCGAAAAAATTTTTGATTTTTGAAAAGTTTGAACTGAAATTATTTAGATTAAAACCTATTATTTAAGCTTGTGTGGAAAAACTATACTTTTGTTTTAGAAAATATTGAGAAAAATTGAAAAAAACAAAAAAACGATTTTTAAGATCGATTTTTTCGTAAATGACAGTAATATTGGCGAGAAATAATTTTCCATAGAAACTAAATTATACTTTTCTAATGGCCTTTGACCTTCTTAATTTGAATCTAGCATTAGAATAGCTTTAACGTGAAAAGTTTTTGAGATATTGAATTTTGAACGTCCAAAACACTATTTTTGAAATGTTTTGCATGGTAATATCTCAAAAACGTGATGTGATAGAATTTTTCTGACTTCGGATTCGATCTCAGCGCACAAAAAACCATTAGAAAAATATACTTTGATTTCTATAAAAAAAACTTTTTGACTAGTGAATTCGAACAGGGAAGAAAAAATCGAATGCCTTGTTCGAATTCATTAGTCAAAAAGTTTTTTTTATAGAAATCAAAGTATATTTTTCTAATGGTTTTTTGTGTGCTGAGCTCGAATCCGAAGTCAGAAAAATTCTATCACATCACGTTTTTGAGATATTACCATGCAAAACATTTCAAAAATAGTGTTTTGGACGTTCAAAATTCAATATCTCAAAAACTTTTCACGTTAAAGCTATTCTAATGCTAGATTCAAATTAAGAAGGTCAAAGGCCATTAGAAAAGTATAATTTAGTTTCTATGGAAAATTATTTCTCGCCAATATTACTGTCATTTACGAAAAAATCGATCTTAAAAATCGTTTTTTTGTTTTTTTCAATTTTTCTCAATATTTTCTAAAACAAAAGTATAGTTTTTCCACACAAGCTTAAATAATAGGTTTTAATCTAAATAATTTCAGTTCAAACTTTTCAAAAATCAAAAATTTTTTCGGTAACTTTTTTGATTGAAAAAAAGGCTATTTTTTCAAATTAAATTCGTTAAAAATCCAAAAATTCACTTTTTGCTCAAAAAACATTTTTAATAGATAGAAAACATAACAAAGTAGTTTTTAACCAAGTTTTGTTAAAATCCAACCATTTTTGTAAAAGATAAAAATAAAAAATCAAAAAATCGTATTTTTGCATTTTTTCCAATATTTTGGAGGTTATAGAAAAAAATTGTTTGAGTAAAAGTTGTAGACATTTATACTACCTACAACTTTTGCATTTGACTTTTTTCGATTAGACGTCTAGTTTTGACAGAAATCGTAAAAAACCATGATTTTTGACACCCACCCCACTTTTTCGCCCACCCCCCCCCTTTCCCCCAATTTTTTTGTGGGCAATTTATTTTTCCCCTTTCATATACCATTTATCCTAAATTTTGCCACCACCCATATGCTGCTAATAATTTTTTTATTTTCAAAAATTATTGGCACTGGTCTACTACAATAAGCGGGTCTTCAGTTTATTAGAATTTAAAGTTTTTCCCTAAAAATATGCAGCGTTGTTCATCACATCAATAGCAGTGCCAAAACATAAAAAAAACTTGCACATACATACATATTTCCAGAATTAAAAATTTTAAATTCAGTTCAACTGAAAACCCTACGAAACTACCTACCTACATATGTGTGTTTATAACATTATAAATGTATGTTCCTACTTCATAACATTTTTGCCTCTAAAGAACGTACATGGTACTTACCTTACTAGAGGTCTGAGGCCGACTAAAGAAAAAACATTTCAAGGCGTAGTGCGTAGATATAGATACTAACTAATTGTAATAGTATATGTATTATTTTCATCAAAGCAGACCGTTGGGGGCGGAGTCAAATTTAAAGTCAACGCATACACACTCGATTATTTCTATGAAAATAGAAAATCAATGTGTGATTTTTTTGTATTTAGTATAATGTAGGTACACATTTTTATGTAGGTATTTGGTTTGTTTTTATAATATAAAAATAAGTCGCAAATCGCAATAATCTGATTGGATGAATAGTAGGTACATAAATTGAGTTGAAATCTTAGGTCGTTAGTGTGGTAGTAAATGAAATGCATCTCTCCAAAACTAGGGCTATAGAGATAAATTTAAAGATGGAAAAAAATTGGGGGTATTTTCAAAAGATGTCTAAGGGTTTTTCTAGGATATTGAAGAAGTTACCTATATAGTAAATATGTTTAAAATAGGAAGATGCAAAAATACGTTAAATTCAATTTATTTTTGAAATTGAGGAACCTAACTTCTGGTAAAAATAGAACAAAAAAGCTG
The DNA here is from genome assembly GCF_945859705.1 of Episyrphus balteatus. Taxonomy (NCBI): domain Eukaryota; kingdom Metazoa; phylum Arthropoda; class Insecta; order Diptera; family Syrphidae; genus Episyrphus; species Episyrphus balteatus. Next base: position 98,429,204 of record NC_079135.1, on the reverse strand, counting down.
TTGGCAATATAGGAATACTAAGAATTGAGGAGCATCCATAAAAATCAAGTTGGAGTGTTGAATTTTACTTTGCGTTTTATTGAAGGAAGTAGGTTGAAGGTAGGTCCAGCCTTTAAAGTTTTTTAAATATGAAAGGGTAAGGGTAGGTATGTATGTATATCCAAATATTGGAAATGGAGTAGCCTTTAAAGAGCATTGAATTTCCTGCAGCTATTTGGTTTAAGTGCGTTATGTTCTGTTTTTGGAAGTTTTTAACAGTATTTTAAGGTAGTTTTTACATCAAATTAAAGATTTGAGCATTAATCTGCAAAGAGTATTAAATCTAAACATTGTTAACTTTGTATCATAAAGTTTCAAAATCATGCATCTGTTTCAGCCAATTTAAAGGTCAAATCGTGGAGCAACAAATTCGAGATTAGGGTAACAAATTAGCAACAAAATAGCTTAAGACTCCTGCGTACTTAGATTTTAAAATTTGTGTTTTATCGTACCCAGCTTGATGGATGACGTCATCGAAAAATTAGTTTATCTCCTGTAAGATGGGATTGGGTGGTGATAGAAAATTTAAAAATAACTTTTTGCAGAGCAACAAATTCTGTCTATAATTTGGCATTTTTAGTTTTTTGAAAAAGCGTATAGATAAAAAGTCTCCATAAAATTGCATCTGTTGCAGTCGATTTGAAGGTCAAATCGTGGAGCAACAAATTCAAGATTGGGGTAACAAATTAGCAACAAATTAGCAACAAATTCCTGCATACTTAGATTTTCAAATTTGCGTTGTGGCGTACCCAGCTTGACGTCAAGCTGGGTACGCCACAGATTTAAGGGGTAAGGGGGGGAGCAACAAATTCGGGATTGGGGTAACAAATTAGCAACAAACTAGCAACAAATTACTGCATACTTATTTTTTTGAAATTTTGAGTATTACGATTTTTTGCGTTGTTGGATGACGTCATCGAAAAATTAGTTTTCCTCCTGTAAGATGGGATTGGGTAATGATAGAAAATTTAAAAATAGCTTTTTGCAGAGCAACAAATTCTGTTTATAATTTGGCGTTTTTAGTTTTTTGAAAAAGCGTATAGATAAAAAGTCTCCACAAAATTGCATCTGTTGCAGTCGATTTGAAGGTCAAATCGTGGAGCAACAAATTCAAGATTGGGGTAACAAATTAGCAACAAATTAGCAACAAATTCCTGCATACTCAGATTTTCAAATTTGCGTTGTGGCGTACCCAGCTTGACGTCAAGCTGGGTACGCCACAGATTTAAGGGGTAAGGGGGGGGAGCAACAAATTCGGGATTGGGGTAACAAATTAGCAACAAATTAGCAACAAATTACTGCATACTTATTTTTTTGAAATTTTGAGTATTACGTGTTTTTGCGTTTTTTCGTTTCATCCACATATGTTCCACAAATGCATTCAAGCTCCACAAGGCATTTTGGACATGAAGGGATTGGAATAAAAACTTGATATGGACCTTTTTGAAAAGGTTTCAAGGACCTCTTTCTATTGATACCACTTTTTTGTCTGTGCGATAATTTTTGGGCGATTTAGCTTTTTTGCATAATCTGTTAATGTGCATTTGAAGGGCAAAACGTGGAGCAACAAATTCGAAATTAGGGTAACAAATTAGCAACAAATTAGCAACAAATTCCTGCATACTTACATTTTTGAAATTTTGAATTTTAATTTGTGGCGTACCCAGCTTGACGTCAAGCTGGGCACGCCACAGATTTAAGGGGTAAGGGCAGGAGCAACAAATTCGGGATTGGGGTAACAAATTAGCAACAAATTAGCAACAAATTCCTGCATACTCAGATTTTGGATTTTCGGTTGTGGCGTACCCAGCTTGACGGACCTAGATTATTTTAAAGAAGTGATATAATAAATGAAATCAATTTAACAAAAACCCAGAAATTTGAATTGAATTAGATAAAACAGTTCTTTACACGCCATACGTCTTACAGACGTAGATTATCTTTCTAGGGTTAATAGTAAATATATTTCTATTTGTTTAGTAAAATATTTCTTTTTTAGTCATAAAAAAAATCAGGTACAATCCGGTTTTACGACTTTTTTCAAAATTCCGAGAAAATCGCGTTTGAAAGTTGGGGTAAATTTTTTTTTCGAAAAATCCCCGAATCTTTGAACGCTCCTGGAAGCTAAACCGCTTGAGAGCAATTTTTGGGAGTGGTGCCAAATGATAGCTTGTGTCATGGGCCTACGCTTTGCACATTATCAGATTTTTAAAAAATCGCCTTCCATGTTAAACCGCCACATCATGCCTTTTTTTTCAGAATCGGGCTTAACTTTTTTTTTACCTTTAAGTTCTCCTGGTTTGAGAACGCGTGTACCTACAGGGATGGAAGTTGTACCCAAATGTAGGTTAGAGTCCCCGCTACCTTTTGGCATCAAAAAATTTTTTTTCATTTTTTTCAAAATTCCGAGATATAGGCGTTGGAAGGCTTTGATCTAGAGACAGGGGAGTGGTGCCATATGAAAGCTTATATTCTCAGCTACCCGAAAGTGGTATAATCCGGTTTTTCGATTTTTTTCAAAATTCCGAGAAAATCGTGTTTGAAAGTTGGGGTAAATTTTTTTTTTCGAAAAATCCCCGAATCTTTGAACGCTCCTGGAAGCTAAGCCGCTTGAGAGCAATTTTTGGGAGTGATGCCAAATGATAGCTTGTGTCATGGGCCTACGCTTTGCACATTGTCAGATTTTTAAAAAATCGCTTTGCATGTTAAACCGCCACATCATGCCTATTTTTTCAGAATCGGGCTTAACTTTTTTTTTACCTTAAAGTTCTCCTGGTTTGAGAACGCGTGTACCTACAGGGATGGAAGTTGTACCCAAATGTAGGTTAGAGTCCCCGCTACCTTTTGGCATCAAAAAATTTTTTTTCATTTTTTTCAAAATTCCGAGATATAGGCGTTGGAAGTTGGGGCGCTCACTTTCAGCTCAGCTCACTTTCAGCTCAGCTCAAATGAGCTAAGTAGCCCGATCATCCTAGACGAAATTTCACTATATATCAAAGTTAATTTAAGTACAAGATTTTTTGATGCAGTTAGGTTCCTTTGATGGAGTAGAATATAAAACCACAGTTTTACACCAAAATTTGATATGGCGTATCCCCGAAAATGACCCCCTGACCCCTAGGTAGTACGGAAAAAGTGATTTCACGATTTTTTGATGCAGTTAGGTTCCTTTGATGGAGGAGAATATGAAATCACAGTTTTACACCAAAATTTGATATGGCGTATCCCCGAAAATGACCCCTGACCCCTAGGTAGTACGGAAAAAGTGATTTCACGATTTTTTGATGCAGTTAGGTTCCTTTGATGGAGAAGAATATAAATTCACAGTTTTACACCAAAATTGTATATGGCGTGTGCCACAAAATGACCTCTGACCCCTAGGTAGTTTGAAAAAGTGATCTCAATCGAATTTAATAAAATTTTAGTATGTTAAAGTTCACATCATGCTCATAAAAACTCTCTATGGGAGCAACCCCATTGCACCAACTATACCCCTTCTTAAACTCCCTTCTTTACCATTTTTTACCCCAATTTTACCCTTTAAACGGGGAGAGTACGATAAAGTTAGGGCCAAGAATTGATAACTTAGTTTTTTGTAGAGGGGTTGATTACAATAAATTCCACAGCTTTTTCTGTTGTTCTGAAATGATGAGAATATTATTTTAATTGAAAAAGAACACATTTTTTTATTTTCATCACATGGGCCGACCAGGAATCGATCCCACGTACCTCTGCATACCTAGCCAGCACCTTACCAGTAGACCATACTGGAATATTAAAGATGAGTGGAAAAAAGGGAGCTAATTAAAACCTCACATAAAAATGCAATGTTTTTTTCTAAAGCGTTTCAAACATTGCATATCTGCAGGATAAAAGCTTTGCATACTTATTGGTGAAAAACATTGCATACTTGAGAGATGAAAACATTGCATACTTACAAGAACCTCTTGAAACAGGTCTTATGAAAGCCTTCGACTGAAATCACTTTTTTCGAACTTCCTAGGGTCAGAGGTCATTTTAGGGAACACGCCATATCAAATTTTGGATTTTGGTGTAAAACTGTGATTTCATATTCTCCTCCATCAAAGGAACCTAACTGCATCAAAAAATCGTGAAATCACTTTTTCCGTACTACCTAGGGGTCAGGGGTCATTTTCGGGGATACGCCATATCAAATTTTGGTGCAAAACTGTGATTTCATATTCTCCTCCATCAAAGGAACCTAACTGCATCAAAAAATCGTGAAATCACTTTTTCCGTACTACCTAGGGGTCAGGGGTCAGTTTCGGGGATACGCCATATCAAATTTTGGTGTAAAACTGTGGTTTTATATTCTCCTCCATCAAAGGAACCTAACTGCATCAAAAAATCTTGTACTTAAATTAACTTTGATAAAATGTCTAGATTGATCGGGCTAAAGCTATGGTACCTAGCTCAAATTTGAGCTGAGCTGTGAGCTGAGCTGAAATGTTAGCTTTTTGCAACCCTGGCAACTTGCCACACGCAACTTGCCACATACAACTTGCCACATGCAACTTGCCACATGCAACTTGCCACATACAACTTGCCACATGCAACTTGCCACATGAAACATGTAACTTGCTACGTGTTGTGTGTTTTATGTTTGCCGTACTGTGGCGTACTGCATTTTTAAATACTAAAGTACTGCGTACTCTAAAGGTGAAACGACAGCCCTGCTACCCAGGGTGATCGCGTCATAATCCCTTTGACATTCTTGTCAAAAAGTAAATTTTCATACCCACCCTCCCATAAGAAGTATAACTTCAAAAAACCATGATAGTATTATTTATATGGCAAGTGCAAAGCTTCTTTTACGAAAATCACATCGATTTATAAATTACTCGGAGCAAATAAATAAGTATTATTTAAAAATTTCTAATACCTAATGTTGTTCCATCCACCATTTCTATCACAGTAATACAAAAGTTAGAATAGTTTACCTTTCTAGTGATCTATTAAATGTTCAAGTATCTAAAAAAAAAAATTGTTTATCAATCTAACTTCCGCCAAATATTCTATCTAATTTTTGATAATGTAGCTACAAAATGATATTTCATTTCATTATTTTTTTCAACCGAATTTTATTTCTTGTCAGATTGCACAATATCTCAAAATTCAACTGCTGCCTTTTTTTTATCTCTTATCAAAATAACCAAAATCAATAATTTCAGAGGAAATAAAATACATAAACAAATAAATCAACTACCAATTTATTGCAAAAGTATTTGATTAAAAAAAAAAAAAAAAAACAAATTAAAAAATAGAACAACGATCACTTTTGAACTATATTGACCTAAAAATATTTTTTGCAAAATTTTGAGAAGAATACGAAGTGCAAAATATTCCCAATTATCAGCTCTTTCCATTAATTACTCCCACTTACCAACACATTCGTTATAATAACAGAAAATATTTCCATTGCATAAAAACATTTGTTTTCTTGTAAACACAAAAAAACTGTTGGCTGACATTGCAAATAAGAAAACACAAAACTTGTGAAATACAGAAATAAAATATAATAAATTTATTATTTACCCAATTGTTGTGACGTCAACATTTTGATTAGTATATCATTCAATTTAATATCACGAGCGCAACGACGACGACAGCTGACGCGACGACGACGACGCTACGTTAATGTTTCCATTTGCTGTCTTTTAGTCTCTCTCATAAAATAACAAAATTTAATAAAAATACAAACAAATATCAACCCAGGAACACATTCAAAGTGCCATTAACCTTAGCGATAATAAGTTCATACAAAATCAATCTGATTCTAAATGTAAATATGTAACATTAATAACTGTAAAAAATGCATTTCACCCTTCTTAATGATCTTTCCAACTCTCCACTCCATCCAACATTATGTCACATCCACTTTTTATTATTTGTTTATTGAGTAACTGGAAGTTATTCTAACCACACCATTTTAAATGTCGCTAATTGATGGCGTATTTAACATCATGTGGCTAAATGCTTTTCATATTTCAATGTAAACAAGATCATCAACTTTAAGATCTTGATAACATTGGAAAAACTGAGATCAGTTTCATTTTGCAGATGTGTCAGAATCGATCACTGATCTACACCATCAATTTGGTAGCTTGATTGAAAACTTCGACTTTCCTAGTTCCTGTAAGTGTTCTTAACCCTGGAAGGTTATGCATATTTAACGCACACTAAAGTTATCCTTCGTCGAATCGACGAAGCCCATCTTAAAACCTACACTGTACTTAAACTATGGTGAATTTGATTCTGAAATTTCGCAGTAAAATCTTTTAACATAGTTTCTAAGCAAATACTAAGATTTTTTGCAGATGTCATAATGTTTTACTCAGTTAAAGTTTAAATTATTTAGGGATGTTTTAAGGGAGATTTCAAAATTTGAAAAATGTGTTCGTCGATTCGACGAAGCATAACCATCTAGGGTTAAAGCCATTAAAAGATGGTAGATCACCCAAATGTCAGCTGAAATCCAGACTGATTTTCACCGACACGCTTGGGAGATAAACCATTTCATGTTAATCCACTTTATTCCTCCTCTATTTTATTTACTCTTCTACTTAACTTATTGTCAAAGTCCGCTTAGAACCTCTCAAGTACTTTGTTCCCATCCATAACGTCAACTGATCTTTGTCATTATTGTTCGCGTGCAATTTTATTGTCTTTCTCTCCGCTAAATTACTTTCATTTCGTTAGCCACTATACTTTTTTAAATAGCGAAAAAAAAAAAAACAATGCAATTTGCAATTTTACACCAAATTTGCACAACCACGGCGTCATTGTGATGGGGGGACCAGGGAAAAGGGGGACAACCTAGAAAAACGCGACCCGCTTGTGGCTGCAGACATGAATGATAGTGAGTTAGTCACGTACACCAGAGCCACGCTGCCACACAATGCCTTCCCATATCATCTAACAAATTTTTTTTTTGCACTTTTTTTTTGCTTTTTATGGAGAACTCTTAATTTGGTAAATTATAACTTGGATTCTCTCTTAAATAAACGCGTGATAATGAAGATCTGTTTTGCTGACAAAATTGAGTTTACATAAGAGAGTAATAAAATTTCTCTTAGATATGCTTTTGTATTTAAAATAGCCAATAAATTATTAATATCACCTTGTCGCTAGTGATCAGGTTTCAGGTCTGAGCTAAGAGAAACGAGCTGGTGTCTTGAAAATTTCTGTCAACATTGTGCGGGTTTCTCATAAAAATCTCCTCTCTCTTTTTACTCTGACTCGTCTGATCTTTCATAGCTTTTGTAAGAATGAAGATAGAATCTGAGAAACGTCGTCAATGTTGTTTATATGTGTTTTCTCTGACGTCCGCCGTGCAAATTCATGTAAAACATGTGTATGACGGTAATAATGAGAAATGCCAACAATTAAATTGTAACAACAAATAAGTCTGACGATGGTTCAGGAATTTTGCTAGGGGGCCAAGAAAGGTGAATATTTTATTTATATCTTTTTCTTAACTGATCGGGAGGTTGAATCCTGTTGTTGGCGCTTGTGGTTTAAAAATATAACAACAAAGAAAGAAAAAAAAAAAAAAAAGGTTATGGAGAGGTGTGACTTTTGTATGAGTAATTAAACATCAATCTATAGAAATAGAAGAGGAAAAGTACGAGTGCGAAGGAGAAAGAAAATAATATAAAAAAAAAGAGAGTTGAAAAAAACCTAGGTCATGGTTTTTCTTGCTTTCTGGTAGGAAATGGAAAAAAAAAATACGTATATTACTTTAAATGACGACTTTATGGCTTAAAGAAGCAGCGGCTTGTATAAGTATGAGGTCTGGGGAATCACAGCTTGACTTTGACAGATTTAATTGGAATGTGAATGAAAACCAAGCAAGTGATTAAGATTTTTCGATCAGGTTTTTGAATTTAGAATGGAATTTTTGCGAGCTGGTTGTTATTTTTTTTAAGAATTTTGTATTCTTGTAGGAGAAGGGTTTCACGGAATGTTGGTTGGATTTTTCCTTAATCGACAACAAATAAACCGGTAGTATCTAAAGGAAGTTTGTGTGTAATGATATCGTGATTGAGTTTGAATGAGGAAAAATTGGGGTTTCTATTAAAAATCTAAAACTTGATGGAATTATTGAAACCATCATTGGCTTTCTTATGAAAACCTGTTAATTTAAGAAGGCGTTTCTTATAAGCAACCAAATCAAGTGGAAAAAAATTAGGTATATTATTCAACTTCTCAGAAGCTTATAACTTCTTATATATATATTTTTTAAACTGTCACTGATTCAGGTTAAATACTCTGGCTTTAAATGTAGTTAAGTTTGGACATTAAAATTTTTTACCACCCTATTTACCTAAATTAATAAAAAAAGCAGAAAGTTTCAGGTTTTGTTTGAGATTGAGTTAAACTCAAATATTTTGAGCTTTTCTAAGTTGAAGAATTTTAGCAACAAAAAAAAAAAAAAGAAACATTCACTAAAGCAAATAAATTTATTTATTTTTGATAATTATTTTTAGAATGATTAAAACAATGACTTTAATTGAATTCACTGACCTTAATCCCGAATGAAATTGTTCAAATCGGGTTTTTTTTTTCGTGTGATTTGGCTTGATAGTGCATTTCAGCTTACGTCAATCGGAAGGTTATATTCAAACATTTAATTATGAGGTAAAATAAAATACCAGACTTGGTCAAGAGTATTTTGTTATTTTATAAAAAATTATAAAAAAAAAATTATCAGTTCTGCATCCATAATGTTAAACTTCATAATATGATCAACCAAATCATTTGTGATAAAAAACAAAAATGTCAACTCGCCTGATTAATTTTCTCACAAAATATAGATCAATTTGTATTTATGGAGATTTTTCAATATAAAAAGTTACACATACGCCATAGTGACCCTCAAGTTAAACTGTCTTATGGAAAAATAAAAATTGATTGCTCACTAAAATGGAACTAGTTGAACTAACTCTTACTGTTACTATAAGCTTTTTATTGTAAATTTAACTATACCAGGGTTTTATGAAGTTTTCGTAACGTAAGAAGAAAGGTGGTTTAAAAATAAATGCAAAAACACCAGCATTCAGTTGGTCTCAGAAATTTAACAATAGAAAACCTAGTCGATGCTTTCTGAGGTCAACCAGGTGAACCCCGCAGGAGGAGTAATAGCGGGAAGAAGATATGATCCTCACTACACCGACACACATCGATATCATAAAAGCGTGGAATAAAAAGAAGAAGAAGAAACAAGAAGAAGGTTTTATGGCGTGTCAGAGCTCTTAAGCACTTATGTCGCATGCTAGATTTAGTTATACTGGGCTTATTTAAATTTTAATTAACTTAAGTAAAAGTTATTTTGAAAAATTAAAATATTTTATTAAAATGGCTACCCGATTAACCCGAAAAATAGGTACTTGTAAGGAGGTATTACAATAACCGCCGCTTTGACAAATGTTACACTGGCTACGTACAATTTTTTATTTTTGTCAGAAAAAAACGATTACCACTTATTTAAATTTTGCTCACATATTTTTGTACATAGAATGTGCGAATAAAAGGTATATTTTACTTCTATGTTCCATGCTCACATTGAAGTCATAATTGTATATTGAAGTCAGGTAAAAAAAAAATCTAAGTGGATTTGTTTATGTTTTATTTATTTAATTTCTAAAAATACAATTCTCTTTTTTGTAAAATTTGTATATCAAAAATTTCATGAAATTTCCTTGTGTTCAGTGCTTTAGGTTACAGCTGACAGTAATGTATAAAAATTGCCATAACACGATGTGTTAAAAAAATATTGGTTCTTAAGTTTTTGCTTGTCTTGGAACTAATAAGCTAGACAATACATATTTATCTTTAAAAAAGTATAATAAAGTTAAAATAATATAAATACACAAAACTGTAAGTAAGTTGCATTGTGAGAACTTTCGAAATACGACCAAAACAAATGACGCATATTATACAATTCCTTAGAATTATTTTTTTTTTATTTATTTAATCCAAGAAATATCAATATAATATAGCATTTTTTATGTCAAGCTACCTTAATCCTTTTTTTTTTTTGGAAAAAAATAAATATAAACAGTTATTAAGGAATTGACGTAAATGTAATTTTTGGAATTGCAAATCTATATTTAGTTTTATATTGGAAGAGTTTTTGTTGTTTATTTTTCGTGAAATTGACCTAAACAAAGTGATTAAACCTTTTTAAATGCTAATTTTTTTTTATTTTCCTTAAATGTCTCAAAACTTCTTGCATTTAAGCCAATTGAAATCGAAGAATTGCTAAAATTTATATTGAATTGTGCTAAGAACCCTGTCTTCTCAACAGATTCACTTCTGTTTAAATTTCCCATGAATAAAAACACTCATTGATTGATTTAATGATTATATTTTGTATCAAAGTTATATCAAATAAGTAAGTGTTAAGTAAATTTTAAGTACAATCTTACACAGTTGGCAATTTTTTTTTTCGATGTAAAAATCAACATTAATCGATTCTGCCTTAGTATAATTTTATCACAAGATCTTATAAATTTCTTATGTTAGCTTCTATTGACTTCCAAGTATTAGGCGCTCATGGGCATTTCCAATCCCCCGAATGTTATAAAAGTAATTTTTTCATTATTTAATAAGATTAAATCAAAAATAAATTGATAAGACCACTATAAAATTGATTAAAAAAATTGATTTATTTTAAATTGATAATCCATATCAAATTGAAGACTTTGAAAAAAAAAAAAAAAATCAAAAAATCGAGGGTTGACATAATGACTAAAATTAAAACTTATTTGATTTAAACTTAATTTTAGCTTTTTGATTTTTAAAATCAGAAAAATACCACAAGTAACTAGATAAGTACATAATGTACCTATATTATGATAATTTATAAATTCTCACACTTCACTTATAATTTTGTATTATCAACTGAAATACCATTTTTACGTCACAATATGCATCATGCATTGTAAATAGAAAACAAAACATTGTACTTTCTTAAAGAATTTCTAATACTTTTAATTGACTTATGGAAACTTTTTTAGCTTTTATTTTTTAAAACAATTATTTGTTATTTTTAAATTTTACAACAAAAATATTTAATCATACATTATGTATTTTCAAAATGACAAATTCTCATTTTATTTGTGCTAAAGGGCAATTTTAGGATTCGGAAAACAAAAAATTAACTCGAGATAACAATTACTTAGATTATCATATAACGATAATCAGTAGCGTACGTTGAGTCGCCGGGGCCCCGGGGTAAGACTTAATTTTGGGGCCCCTTTGATATTTGGGGCCCCTTAGCCCTTAAACCACTGACATTAAAATATAAGATATTTTTTTATAGGAATTTTGGTTCTTATATGACTTTAGGCTGAAAAATACGAATATGATGCCCTTTTATCCAAAAAAATGTCACCTGGAAGCGCCAGGTGGAAAAAACGGAAGACTGTCTGTAGACGGCCTTAGTGGTTAACTGCTAAGAAAATATAACAATTAACAAATGATTCAAATCCAAAATAAATGTTTTATTCATTTCAAAATTACAAATTATTCTCTAACAAATTTTTTAAAAAGTTCTTTAATTTTGAAAAAACGCAAATGCGTATGCATTTGGTACAAAATGTGTGTTTCGGACATTTTATACAATGTACAATTTTTTTTCGTTCCCCATCTTACCCCACATAACCTTTCTTTACACGTTAAAACTTGTCGTTGAACGATATAATATTTTGTGAATTTGCTCAAATTCGTTTTTTGATAAACAGTCAGGTATAATAAGCCGAAACCCTTCTTCGATCCAATGCTTCGATGTTGCAATATGGAAAAATTGACATACAAATCAAAACTCAAATATACCTTAGAATTCCATGTTTGGCAAACTGGAATTTTGTTTAGACTTTTTTTTATATCATCCCGATTTGTCAAACTATATGTCAAATCTATTAGACCGTGTCAGTGGAGAAGTATGAGAAAAACTTAAAAGGTGTTTGAAGTTTTTTTTTATTTCAGGCGGAAAATCGGCTTTCCCCCTAAACGCAAGTTCATTCCTCTATTGAAGCGCCCAGCTGATGTCATAATTGAAAAGCTTGAACCTTCTTCGGCGGGCAACGGTGACCGAGCAATATTTTTGGCTTAAACGGCGTTGCCACATCTGGTTATTAGTCATGCACATGCATATATTCTTATGTGTGCAATACTAACCAGCTCCATTGAAGCCACCAGCTGATGGCATAGTTGAAGGTCCTGAAGCTTCTTCAGTAGTTAACGGCGACGGAGTTCTTTTTCGACTCAAACGGAGTTGCCAAATCTGGTTCTTGCTCTTGTTGCGTTCCTGCTGAAAAAGTTAGCTGGATTAGAGCTTCATCGTTTGTAACATTTTTTTACAACTTCTCTTGACACTTGTGGTAATCCGTCAGTCAAATTCAAGCTGAGGTTGCTCACATTCTAAAAAAAATTAACAGCACAAATGACGAAGTGTCTATGAGCTGCAAGCAGTCACGAATTTGCTGTATTCAGGTGAGAGCTCATTACAACTATAGTTTTTCGAAAACCTTGTTATAATCTTCGGATTCACATCTGCGATTTCTTCGTCATTGAAGGCAGATAGATTTACTTTTTTCCACCACAAGCCTTGTTTCTATCACTCTGACGAGACATTATTATTTTACTGAAAAAAAAAGCATAAAAACTTTTGATTCTGGTAAACAAAACTAAGAACCAATAAAACATTGGTGGAAAATTTTGGACAATTTTTCACTGTTTAGCCACTAAGACCGTCTACAGACGGTCTTCACAAAATTTCGATTTTCACAAAAATTTTGTGTTTCACAAATCAGATAAAAAACAATATAGGAAAATATTATACCTCTTTTTTACCAAAAAATTCCCGTGTTGATTGAACTATTGGAAAATATTTTTTTTAATAATTTAATTTGACCAAATTTTCCAATTAATTTTTACACCTTTTCGCATCAAATTCTTGATAGAATTGACTATATCTATAGAACTATTCTACCCATAGGCTTCAAGGTGGTACTGTTGTAGAGGTAAATTCAACCTGCATAAAACTTCTTTGGAGGTGGGAGCGGAAAAATTATTCAGTAAGAAGACAATTGGATTTAAACGAAGACCGTCTGTAGACGGTCTTAGGGGTTTAAGGGTAAGTTACAAAAAAAAAAATTACGCATACGCCATAGGTTTTTTTTTGTATGGCTTATTTATTTTTAGGTTTATTTTAATGTTTAATATGTTCGTAATGCACTTTGCTATACTTACTTAAAATGTCTCTCATAAAAGTAGTAAACATTTGTACTAGGGGCCCCCAAAATTAAATATTTAGAGACCCCTAAAATAAAAATTTTTTAGCTAAGAATTGATAGTTCTTGGGGCCTCTGTTCTGAAGTAATATTCGGAATGTCACCAATAACGTGATGTTTTTATTTTGGGCCCTGTTGTATTTATGTTGGGGCCCCTGAATTTATTTTTAATTTTCCATTTGATTGCTTTGAACCACTTTTGAGGATCCTCAAATAATATTTTTTTTTGCTTTTTTGGGGCCCCTAATGTATTATTTGTGGTGGCAAAGATTTTTCAAGTAATATTTTTTGGGGCCCTAAGATAAAATTATAATTTTTCTTTTAAAAATGCAGTTTATTTTTTTTGAGGCCCCTGGGGTAACCTTTTTTAAAAATTAATATACATATATTGTGTGGCTACCAATGCATTATACATTACACTGAATGACATAATTTGTCTCCCTGGTTATGGTTAATTCGTAACTCAATTTATGCTAACAGATTCCTTCTCTGCATTGTCTCCAGTGGGGGCCCTGGGGTCGGTCGGGGGCCCCGGGGCACCGCCCCGCTTGCCCCAAAGGAGTGTACGCCCCTGACGATAATATAGAATGTGAAAAAAGTTTATATTTACCTGTCAGTCTGTATATGTATATAGTACCAAAAATAACCATAACCGCCACACATATAATTAAAAGAAACTTAATGGCTCCAAGGAAAATGGCTCTAAAGATTTTGATAGTAAAATTTATGTGTATACCTACTTTGGCAACCAACATAGAACCTATACTTAAAAAGAAGAAGTTGTTTTAGACTTTCTGCCATACAACCGTTTTCTTCACTTTTCTAACTTTTAGTAAACGACTAAACAAAAAAAAAAAGAAAAATAATTAAATAAAATAATAAAATTGAATTAAAGTTTATTGGATTGATTTATTATTATATTTTTAATTTTGCATTTATTTTTCCAAAATTTAACTGTGAGTAGAATATGTGATCGTTTTTATAGAGACTGAAATTAGTTTATGTACCAATAAAAATAAAGTTTATTGAAGCCTTACTAACATTTTAATCCGTTTTATGTAATACCCTATTTAACTGGAATGTAACATAATGTAAAATAACAAAGAAAAATTGACGACCTACGGTCAATATATATTTGCTTGGATATTAACAAAAAGATATTTTAAACTTACTTGGTCCATATATGTACATAAATAATTATGATTGGAGGCATATGTGACTTACCTAAAATAAAAAGAAAAAAAAAATATTAAAAATGTATAAATACACAAAAACATATATTTTTTAAAAATTAATATACTTATGTTATGAAATATTTACGAAAATTGTAAAAAATATTCATTTCGCTAAGTGTTTCTAACATATAAAGGGTTTTCCATTAAGGGCGGGTCGATTTTAAAATTGAATAAAACAAGTTGTATACGAGATATCGATAAGGTTTTATTTTTATTTGAAATCTCTATAACTGACATTATGTGTGAAATTTAAAATCGTTTAAATGGCTTCGCTTGGTGGCGTGCATTCGGAAGGTCCAATTTTCGACGACTTTAGCGCATAAATCAGGCTTAACTTGACCGATGGCATCGATTATGCTATCTTTTAGGCCCGCAGTCGTTTGCTGCTTATTCGTATAGACGTATGACTTTAGAAAGCTCCACAAGAAAAAGTCTAAAGGGGTCAAATAACACGATCTTGGTGGGGTCACCTCGGCACGAGGTATTCCAGCCATGAAACCTATCGTGCAGAAAATCGATTGTGTTTTGAGCTGTGTGGCACATAGCGTCATCCTGGTGAAATCACATGTCTTCGGCGCCCATATAATCCAATTTAGGTCACAAGAAGTTTGTGAAGTTTGTGATAGCGATCGCCAATGACGGAGACCGTTTTCGAAGAAGTACGGGCCGATGACGCCTTCAGCCCAAAATTCACAACAAACAGTAACTTTATTTGAATGCATTCTCGTGTGCATTGCTTTCGCCGCAAATCCAGCAATTTTGCTTATTCACGTACCCTTTGATATAAAAACGGGTATCATCGCTAAAGATGATTTTTCGACTAAAATTGTCCTTTTAAAGTAATTGAAAGATAATAAGATTGTTAACAAAAAAATAAATAAATAAACAATCAGTTTAATAACAGATTAGGTATACCAGTATATCTAAGTTTTGAACTTTGTTTTGGTTTAAAGTTCATAAAATAATAAAGAATTACATTGACCACTATAAAAAAAAGGTTTAAACTAATAATGTGGGGCTCTTATATTCATTTGTTAATGTGGTTGATCAAATAACAACTAATTAGTTCTTACGTGTTTTAAATAGAAGGAAGTAATTGAATTTAGATCCATAATGCTACTTAAAATTTTCCTTCAAGTCATAACTTTTTTATTCTTATTACCTATTCAACTACAAATTTTCCATCCAAAACAGTTTGCATTTTTTTTTTTTATTAAATATTAATTTAAAAAAAAAACTAAATCTGATAAACGGAAAATTAATATTAATTAATTTTATTGTCTTCTTTAGTTAAATATCAGCCGACAGTTATATGATATGATATAAATTTTAATTATTTTATTTCTGATTTATAATAAGTTAACGCATTTACAGTAGGGAAAAAACCTTAAGCATAAATTGATTGCTTAACGCATATCTGGGTTTTCAGTTGATAAACATCAAAATTTTTTTTTTATATTGTTTGATCTTTGCGTTTGGTTTGGGTTTAGGATTTATAGTACTAGTTTTTTTTTTTTAAAGATTGATATCAAAAAGTCAACTGAAGGTTATCAGATAAAAAAAGTTGATAAAGTTCAAGATTTTTACCTTAGATTAAAAAACAAAATTTGATAATTTCAATCAAACTTTAATGGGTGCTAGTACGAGTATATTCTAGAAAGGAAAGGAATTATTGAACTCTACGAATTGCTTCTTCTGCATCATATTTATTTAGATTTTGATTTTAAACTTAATAATAAATCTGTGCACTATTCTGCACATAAAGTCACTCGTGGTTTTTTCTTATTATTAATGAATTTTATGCGTCAGCTGAAACAGCAGGAATCTACGCAAACTAAATGTCATTATTCCTACTTATTTGATTTAAATATCACCTTGTTAAGAAAAAATTTAAAATTCCCCAAAGAAGTATTCCTTGACGCACTTCCATCTTGGCAACTTTCTAAAACATCTAATTCGAAGAATATTTCAACCACGGATGTAAATAAGAAATCATCAAGAAGAGTAAACATCCAATCATCTTGGAAATTTTATTAATAAATAACAAAAAAAAAAAAATTCTCCTTAAAATTTGCATTTGCAATAAAAAAGAAAAAAAAAAAAATATTACTCATTCGCCACAGTGGACCATAAAATGTAAATGTTTTTTTTTTTTTTTTTTTTTAATAGGTAGGGCATTTAAAGTAACACTCATTAGACTCTCTAGACTTTAGTTTTCTTTCAACACATTCATTAAAAGTCACGAGAACCGGAAATTAGCAGAGGATTCCATTTGGTAGTCTTCCGCTGCCACCATTAGTTGTGCGGTGGTGGTACCACACACAACAGTGATTAGCATTTCGAGCACAGTATTTGTGGTGACTTTGCATAAATTTAATAAACGACTGTGGCAAGCGGGTGTTATAAATTTGCACAAGGATTAAAGCCTACTCTCTTGATTGTAATCGATTCTGCTTTAACTCGCATACAAATTTTTAACTTACGTAGTAAGTACTCGTCTAATATGCATGAGAATGTGTAGTTATATCCTTGTGACCTATATGTTTCTTTATCCTTGTAGGTTTTTTTCAGTTTAAAATGCCAAGTGAAAAGCAGTTTTATTGAAGAAGACGAAGGCATTTTAACTTCTTTGCAAGCTGTTGCGTTTGTCTTCTTATTTCTTTGAGTTTTTTTTTTTCAAGGACATGGATTACTGCTGAAATGGCACGTTCACCAAAGACAAAAAACCCAGTAGCACCACACTCGACGATTACTGTCAGCACATAATCTCTATGCGGAGAATATATTAAGTATTTTGTTGCGAAAATGAATTGAAATTGTTCAATTCAATTGAAGAGGAAGCCCGGGACGACTGACAGACGACGCGCAACAATACTCTAAATGCGAGGAAATACTCTGATCTGGCCATATGCAATGTATCGTTCTCGTCATCACCGTCGTAAGTCGTCAGTTTGTATGGGGGCCGTTTTCTGCTTGGAATGGGGTTGCAATTTTCGTTTTAGTCAATTAAGGGTATTGTGCAAATAATCAAAGAACAAATCAAATCGCAAGAGCCTGAATGCATAATATTATTATTTATTATTATTATCATTGCGTATATTCTTGTGGTTTTTGTGGGTATTAGGAGGATGCAGTGGTGTAAGGGGATGGAGGGATTTCGTGTGGAGCATGGCGTTTGGTCACGTATCACTTCGCGAATGTATATGAACTTAATGTGAATGATAATACTGCGTCCCATCTCGGACAAACTCAATTCAATTAGAGCACATTTTGTGCGTTTGACTCTTTTTTTTTTTTCTGTCGTCACTCTGGAAAAGTATTTAAGGGTGTGGTTGTCGTGACTCTCTTCGAAGGAACAAAATTGATTAATTAAAAAAAAAAGAATCGATTAAATATGTATAAAATTGGAAGACATAACGATTAAGGGCCGGTTTGTTCACACTCGATTATCTTTTAATGAAGTATTTTTCTATGGAATAATCCTTGATTTAAAGATAATCGAGTGTGAACAAACCGGGACTAAGAGCGATATGACTTATTGACCGAAAGCTTTTTTTTCTGGTCTTTTAATTGTTTCTTTTTGTTGCAAGTCTGGGGATATTCTCAGTGAATGATACTCTCAGAAATCAGTTTTGTTTTTTGTCGACGTTTTTTCCACTCTTCATCAATTTTTCTATTTTTTTATAAAGTCTGAATAGTGGGTAATTTCAATCTTTACAAACTCAACTCGAAACAAAATAAAATTCACACTTCAAAGTATTAAGTTATACTCTGACTATAATCAATGTATGTATTTGCTTAAAATACAACTTCAACTTTCAAGTTGATATGCAAACTTAACAGCAAACGATTTTATAAGATTGTACAAAGTCGAAAAAAAAAATTAAGTTGCATTGTTACGGTTCGGTTGTTTCCGTAGATCGTGACTTACATGAATTTTCTCAAACGATATAGAATCAAGGAAAATGTTTTGGACTTTCTATTTGTTTTAAACGTTACGTAGGTACTTTGAAAAAAAAAAATGTAATGGAAATATATGGTACACGGTGGCGTATGAGTAATGTTTTTTTTTTTTAATTCCTTTAAGTATTATAAGTTGGGGTATTACATTTATGTATTACCTTAAATAAATTAAAATTGATAAAGTATTCTAATGCATCTCGTCAAACTTACTAAAAATTGTTTCATATAGTCTGATTATTAAACTCAATATTGTGAGTTGATTAAGGATCCAGAAAAGCCACAACATTGAAAATATAGGTGACTTATTTATTGATAATACTTGTAGGTATGCATACTTAATTTCCACCCGAAATTATGGCATACAAACTATTAGACAATATAATTATCTACAAAAAAGCTGAAATACATTTAGGCATCTTAAAAGTTATAAGAAATCATTGCAGTCGGTTTGTAAGAGGTTTTTTTTTGAAGCTGTTTTTTCAAAATTTTTTCTTATGCCAGATGTTTTTTATTTTCTTTAAACTACAAATTTACAGAACCGTTCTTCGAGTTTGTTCAAAAAACCTATATTAATAACCTAAAATAATAGGTTAAGCCTTACCTCCTTATACAAACAAAGACAGGCTGAAAAACAAACAGTCAGACAGACTTTTGTATTCTTTGTTGTAGAAGTGTGTCAATTTATTTGCCTACCTGTCTATTTTTGTTTCTAACTTAGTAAATAGATGTGATGGTAAAAAGTCATAGATTTTTAAGATAGATTGTTATTTTGTTATATTACTGACAAAATTAAATTGGTATATCAATATAGTTAAATAAACTAATTGACCATGATATAGAAATGGGTGTGCTAATCATATATTTTGCGCACTTCATTTACAAGATAACCCCAAAGAAAACTGTTGAAGACGTTTCAAATGAGATCGTTTGTGGGTCACCCTACTTGGGAATACATCAAAAAGGTGATATTGTTCAACTTTAGGTTTGTATGACTCATAGCATTTGGCTTTACATTAAGCTTACGAGTATTTAGGTAGGTATGTTAAACTTCTTCTTTGGGTGTAAGATTGGCAAGATATTGTTCCATTTTTAGTTTTTGGAGAAGAATTCAAAGGATTTTATATACCAGAGTGACTGTCTGAGAATATCCGGATATCAGAAGTTAATATCGCGTTTGTTCCTATAGTCAAGACAAAACGTCCTTGATCGTATGAATTTTCGCTTGAAGACAGAAAAAGATCCTTAAATTAAGCATACTAGAGAATGGGTAATTTATGAAATAGAATAGTTTCAAGTTAAAATAATTAAAAACAAAACTCTAAAATCTTATCAACAATTTTTTGGTTAATTTTATCATAACACGAGAACACACTTTTGTTGTATACAAAATTCTATATACTAAAACTTAAGTTGCTAGCTGCTCCTTTAAAATTTTATCAACATAATGTAATCGCTTTATTATTTTATTACATACAATATAACTTCATAATGTTTAATTAATATTTATTATATCTTCTACTGTGTGCTAACTGGTTTTAAACGTTTCTACACGAATATTCAAAACGATTATTCATTTCCATTTCCATTTATAGTGGAGTAACTAAAGCAAATTATTAGGGAACCCGGCCGAACAGTTCTGATTTTGACAATTTTTTTTTTCAAACGTAGGTAATTAAAAATATACTTTAAAGTCTATAGATTAAAAATTGCCGATGTTGCCGTATTGTTTTTTAAAACTAAAATTAAATTTTTTTTGAAGGAAAAAAAAATATATGGGAGTAAGGGCCAATGTTCCATCGTTTAAGCGATAAATGCGATTTTCTCACAAACTGACTTCAAACACAAAAAAAAAAAAATATTTTGAACGCAATGGCAACACCTACAATATTTACAGACACGTTTTTGGGTTGGGGTCAAAATTCTACCGGGGTCAAAATTCTTTTATCAAAATTCTGCTTTTAAAATTCTGCTTCACAAAATTCTGCTTTTCATAATTCTGCTTTTCAAAATTCTGCAAAAGATTAAAAAAGGGTTTGGAAAATGTTAAAAAGCGCGCGCTTTTTAACATTTTCCAAACCCTTTTTTAATTTATTTCAGAATTCTGTAAAATCATCTTTTTGAAAATTTGTCATTTTTTAAATGCGTATTAGGTAATTTTTGTTTTATGAATAATTAAATTTGAAAATTTTAAGAAAAGGTTTAATATAAAACATTTCCGAAAATAATTAAAAATTTATTAATTTATCAAATAAAGATGAATGTTCAAAAATTTGAATAAGAAAAGGAATATTTTGTATCAAACAAAATCGGTTCCAATTAGTTTACATATTTTATTTGAAAGAAAGTCAGTATATGGAATTCAAAAAATATTTGCGACACTTAAATAAAAAAAAATTAGGAAAGTACCAATGTTCAATTACATTAATGAGGTGTATTTTTCTTTAGCCAGTGCATATGCTATAAAAAAAAAAAAAAACAGAATTGGCAGAATTTTTTTGTTCAAATATAATGCTGGCAGAATTTTGAAAAGCAGAATTTTAAAAAGCAGAATTTTGAAAAACAGAGTAGAAAAAAAGCAGAATTTTGAAAAGCAGAATTTTGAAGCCAGAATTTTGACCCGATCACCCTGAAAAATTTAAATCGACTAAATTTAATCAAGACTTTTTGAAAGAATAGTCCTCAAATCAAAATTTTGAAAAAAAAAAAACGTTATAACAAAATTTTAAATGGCTTTTTTTCAAACTTTTTCGTAGTAAAATATGAATTTATTTAAAAAAAATTTTTGGCCATAAATATTATCAATTGAATATCGAAGAGGAAAAGGTAATATACATATTTTACAGTTTTGAAAAAAAAAAAAAAAAAAATATAAAAATTACTTCAATTTCCTTGGGATTTTTTGATAAAAACAGAATTTTTGCATTGCAATAATTGATTTTCTCAAAGATTTTGGCAAATAAGAACTTTAAACTTTTGCTTTTTTACTTTCAACAATAAGGGCTATTGAATAAATTAAAAATAACTTTATATTTAAATGTTGAACTTAAAAAAAAAAATAAGTTAAATTTTTTTCAAAACTTCTATTAAAAAACAGTTCTTCAAAAATGAAATACTTTTTAATTTTATTCATTAACAGGAATACATATTGAAATTTCTCTTTATAATTTCAAATCATAATAAATGTGGCCAAAAAAATTTGAAAAATAAATGCTGTATATTACGAAAAAGTTTTAAAAACGACATGTTAAAATTTTTTCAATAATTTTTTTTTTCAAAAATCTGAGTTCAATTACCATTCTTTCAAAAGCTCTTTATTCAATTCAATTCATTTTAATTTTACAAAATATGAATAAGCTTCTAGCTTTTTGAAAATGTATGTTATAATATTGTAGGTGTTTCCGTTGTGTTCAAATATTTTTTTTTTGTGTTTGAAGTCAATTAATAAGAAAATTGCATCTATCGCTTAAACGATGGAAGATTATCCCTAATTCCCATATATTTGTTTTTCTTAAATTTCTTAGACAATCTTTTGGCATCAGTTAATTTATGAAAAGTAAGCAAAATTTTTGAAAAAAAAATTTTTTGTTCACAAAAATCTTCAATTAAATTTAAAAAATCAAAACGGCAACACCGGCAATTTTTAATCTAAAGACTTTTAAGTATTTTTAATTACCGACGTTTGAAAAAAAAGATCATCAAAATCTAAGCTATTCGGCCGGGCTTCCTATTGAGTCTCATTATGCGGACCAATTTTCGAAGAACTTTAATCAATTATGTATATCGATTATTTAGGTTGTTACTGTCAAAAATAAGGAAGTTTCTAAAGATAATACTTTCTGTGTAAGCAACGTATAAAACAAAGTACACACAATAAATTATTAGCTTCGATTTTAAAGTATAATTATTTATAATTGTTTGTATTTCGATGAAAATTAAGACTAAAAACTGATATAAGATCTTTTTTATTTTTTATTACTTTAGAAATAACTGATATAAGATCTTTATCGATCACAGGTTCAATCTAAAAGAAAAACAAATAAACTCATGAAGTGAATAAAAGTTCAAAACAAAATGATTAATATGAATTCTGTGAAAGAATATTTGTCAATATAATAAAATCCCCTCTCGATTATACAAGATAGGATACAATGTGTCGAACTTTGAGTTTAGGTTATCTGGGTTTAAAGTTGTTAATGGATGTCGTAGGATATCGTGTTAATGAATTTCTCATCAAATTCTTCTCCTTAAATTTAAAACTGATTTAGGTATGTATGTTAATTTGTCACTTCATTTTTGTACTTTGGACATTCATATATACTTTCGAATATTAGAAGGCAACATGTACTTGAGAATATTAATAGAATTCAAACTTTATTTTAGCAGTGAATTAATTTTAAAATATTTTTATTTTCTTTACAATTAGATTTCTTGATTTTTTATTCAAGGAGAGTTCTCAAAACAAGAGGATTTATTTAAAATTTTGGTTAAATTTTTATATTTTATATTGTGTGAAAGAAATATAGAAATTACACAGAAAAATAAAATTACTAAAATAAAAAAAAAAAAAAAACGATTTAAGGTTATATGTTATGAGGATTGACTTGTCATAAGGGGATACAAATTTTTTTCAAACTACATACAGTGTAGAGTTCTCTCCTGACCAACCTTAATTTAACCAACCCAAGTTAAATCAGAAGAGCGAATTGATTCCACAAATCGGGCTTTATGTTAGCAGAAATTTTTATGAAAAATCAAAATTGCATACCTTGCATCAAAAGGGGGGAGTGCAAGTCCATTGTTTTTTACTTGCGATATAGGTAGGTACTATATAGGGCAAGTTTAGGATTCAGAAAAAAAATCGAACTCGAGACAACAATTTTACATGACATTACGATGACGGAGAATGCCAAAAGAGTGGGTCTGGCAATTCTGTCTGTCTGTCTGTATGTACCTCGAGCTACATCCTAAAACTTAGAAATTAAAATTTTTTTTTAGGACCAAAACTAACGGTACCTGTGATATAACGGAAATAGAAAACTGCTCTTATTATTTTGATTAAAATTTTTGTGTGTAGTTTTACACTTAAGAGCCAACTTTTGAAATAAAAAAAATATTTTTTTTAATCTTAGTAACGGTACCTATCAAAGAACAGTTTTTTTTATTTATTAATTTCTCGTTAACGACTAAGTCCATTTCAATCAAAATTTTTATAAGAAAATGTTAAAATAAACGTTACCTATATAGAATTTTTTTTTTAATTTTTCAAAAAACATATTTTTTGGAATTTAAAAAAAATATTCCAACATTCTTTTTTGAAAAATCGATTCTTTGAAAACGGGTTGATGAATTTTACCTACTTACTACTTATGAAATTCCTTAAAAATATCAAATTTTAAATTTTCCCTAATTTTGTTCAGTAAAAATCTTTAACATTAGAGTTACTTTTACCATAAGAGCTCCTCCTCATTTTGGAGAGGTCATATAAAGTCATAAAAAAAATTTTGATGGTATTTGTTGAGTCGTTAACGATATATTCAAAAGATTTTCTATGACGGGTCCCCTACTAAGTATTAAATATGTTTGTATGGCGACAATACAGACAAAACCATTAGAGTTGTTTTAAAAAAAAAACTCAATTTTTCTATTTCTATTTGAAAAAAAAAAACTCCTAGAGAATTACCAAAAACCATTTACTCATCGACATAGGCAAACAGACAGAATAACGGAGTGCAGTTTTTGGCTTGTTACTTGAAAGCATGATATTGTTTTTTGTTTCTCATCATCATCACTAAAAATTTTAGGTATAACAAGGGTACAACAGCATTTACTGATTAGCTCAACTATTGTGCCTGAGCGAGGACTACTAACTGGTCAAAACAAATAAAAAAAAAAATGGAATTTTTTTCAAAAGTCCACAAAACAAAACAAATAATTTTGTTTATGTTTTCTTCTTATTTATGAATCATGTAATGATAACTTCAATAAAAAACATGTTTATAAATTGAAATTAAATTAGTAATTTTTTTTTTTATCAGAAGATAACTATCAATTCTTCAAAATCATATTACTCTTTTTAACCAGGAAATTTTTGGTTTTCATTTTTTTTGTTTTTTAGGTTTTTATTGTAATACGAAACTTTTCTTGGATAAAGAACCATAGAAGATAAGATTTGTCTACCAATTTAAAAATTATGTGAATTACATTTTGATAGTTTCTGGAAATAAGGGCCAAAAGCAATTACTATTAAATCTTTTATTAGAATGAGAAACCAAAATTAGTCAAATTGCTCCCAGTAGTTAAATGAAAATTCAGAACGATAACAGAAAACGTGTTCTTGGAAGATTTAAATCATATTTTGTTACCCATTCTAACTATTTCCTTTTTTTAATTAAACCTTATAAGACGATAACTTTCAAAACAACAAAAATAGTATTTATCACTCCGTTCCATCTCTTTGTACAGGTTCAAAACCTTGCCTTGATATATTTATATCACTCCTGAAACAATTACCTGCTAACAAGTCGAAGTTTTTTTTTTTTCTTTTCCCTCTTTAGTAAGTAGATTTTTTTGAGAATAATTTACCATGCGAAAAATTAAACTGAAATGAGTTACACTTTATCTTACCTCGTTTTTTTTTGTTCATTCATCCCACGCTTTGAACTTCCCAACTAATTGCAGCAACACGAAAACTAATTAAAATTTGCTAGCTACAGCTAGAAAATAGGTACAAAAAACTCGTTACTCAATTGCACTACTACATAAAGTTCATTTTACAGTTACAATTGGGTGGTCAAATTTGAATTGTCCTTTTTTCTTTTTTGTGTCCTGACAAAGTGACATTATAACAACAATACTATGAACTCTATGAATGCCAAAGCTTTAGAGTAGTTATACGACACGACGACATTACTAATTCGTTTTCTACCTACACAAAAGGTGAATTCAAACTCAATTTGAATAAGGAAAGGACACACCGCCGTGACAGTTACAACTTACCTGTCCATTAAGAGTGCATCATAAATGCTTGTGGTTTTGTTCTCACCAGCTGCTAACTCTCTATACTCCTCTACATCGCTCATTCCCTAGTTGGTTATTAAAGTTAATGTACATTGCTGATGTACTTGTAACACCTAACTTCAATGTTCTCTTCTATTTGCATGAAATGAAATTGGAACAATAATGCAAATAATGGAATTTGAATTTGGCCAATTGTTGTTGAAACAAACAAGAGCAATAATGTTTTAGAGATGAAAATGATGTGTCAATTAAAGGTGTTGTAGGTTAAATCATCTTTTTATTCACCCCAAAATTTGGGTCAACTTTTTAATGAATTGATTAAATTATTAAGTCCAAGGTGGAAAATTGGTACCAAAAAGTTTTTGTGTCAATTTCAGGAAAATTGAAAAAAAATAAAATTGACAAAAAACCAAAATATCCCATTAATCTGGTTGCCTGGAGATAAGATGGTGGAAAATTTCCATCAGATTCAATATTTTGTATTTTTTTTTATGAGTTGCTTTGTGACATTAACTGAAAAAATCCAATTTTTTGATCTTTAACACTAGATGCACCATTCTCTAAAATTAATACAACACAAAATTCCTTTTCTTTAGTTTTTTTTTTTTGTGTTTTGATTTTTAGCTTTGAATGTTTTGTTTGAATAGAAGATCGCTTTCTTTTTTTATAATTTGAACTTTGAAGGCATTTTTTTTACCAAGAACTAAAAAGGGAATTAATACCTTTTTTTATATTATTTTTTGTTTTATAATAAAAAATAGCAAACTCTTCATTTAATAACTAAACTTATCAGGGATAAGTCATGAAATTTTGGAGCAAATTAATTAAAAAAAGGAGCAAACGCATGATTTTTCATGACAGTATTCAAGCAATTTAAGCCAAACCTGCTTTTTGTGGTTACCACCAGTATAAATTTGAACCCTGAGGTCCAATCTTTAACTCAAGAAAATGTGCTAGTTATGTAACTTTATTCTGATTAAATATATCTACTAGAAATAAAGTTATCCCTGACGTAATATTTTCTCTGTGTACCTAATTCCGAAAAAATAATTTTTAATAAGTTTCTTTTATTTCACCGTATTATAGTTATTGTTAACCAACACTCAAAACCAAAATATCAAAAAAGTCAATGTCCCGTTTTCGAAAATTTGATTTTCAAAAAAAAAAAAAAAAATATAAGTATTTCAGATTTTTGTTTTTAATCCAAAAGTGTAATTCTTAAAAATTTTAGTTATGATTTATATTAAGGCAATAAAAGTCCTGAAATTTTGAAAAAAAAAAAAAACTTTTTTTATTAAAGGTAAACCTTATCTAAAAACTATTAAAGGCGAATCCCTCTAAGTCAGGCTTGTCAAACTCAATGGCATTCACGGGCCAATATAGCAGGATCTAAATTTCTATGGGCCGCAAAAAAAAAGATATTAGAATTTTTACGAAACAGATTTATTTTTATAAAAGAACAAGAACAATATGTAGTAATATTAATGTTTTCTGCCTGACACTTGGCATCTCTTTTCTGTACCATCTTCTCTACTTGTGATGAAAATTTTTTAGAAGTTATTACTTTTAAAACAGACCCAAGGCGTAGATCTGTTATTCTGGATTTAACAGGTGACTCATTTCGATTCATAAGTGAAAACTGCTGCTCGCATCGATAAGTGCTTCCAAACATACAAATGATTTCATATGCCAATTTTCGAGTGTTCTCAAATCTGCTTGTTAGATACTTGTAAAATTCAGGCATCCCAGCTTCATCGAATTTATATCTTTAAACGGAGCCACACTGGATTTCGATTAGCTCCATTTGCAAATGATTACGTACTGATTCTATATTTATAAACCCGTCTCAAAAAGAGATTAAAAAAGGATGGATTTTTCGGGACAAAGTAGCGAAAATATTTGCATTGGTGTTCATTTAAGAAAAAAGTAGCGACTGCAAGTCGACTGGAAATCTAATTTTCGGTTGCTTGGAAGTCGACTTAAATATTTTGTACAAATAAACAAATTCAGAGCTTATTCCCGCAAATTCACTTAGGATGAAACAAATCGTATGGAACTTTTTCACTGCTTTCCCATTGGTCAAACTGCACTCCAATACTAAATACAGCAAAAAAAAGCTTGTTTTCAATACAAAAAATGTTTGTTTACCTTTTCACCCATCAAGAACTCATATAAGCTGAAAATTCTCCATTGCGACATAAATAGCAAAAAGTTAAAATCTCTGCAGTTAACATCGTGTTGAAATGGAGAAATTCAAAACAATTTTATTGGATTCCCCGGTTTGTTCGTGTTCATTAGAGACATTTAAATTTTATTTTATAACTAAAATTAAATGTAAAAATTGAAAATGCAAGTTGTACCTAAATTAAGCTTGGGCCGCACAAATATACGATGTGGGCCGCATGCGGCCCGCGGGCCGCAAGTTTGACATGCCTGCTCTAAGTCGAACTAATTTTTGTGTCCCGTGAAAGTTCGACTTGGTGGGAGTCGAATGTTTTTGAATTTTTGGATAAAAATCATAGAAGCCCTTTTTGATAAAATTAAACTTTTCCAAAATTGGTATATGACAGGTACCGTTGTTTTTGGTAAAAAATTTATCCCAAAAACCCCTCTTTACAAGATCTAAAAACTGCTACATACCAATTTTGAAGTTGATCGGCCCAGCTCCTTATACAGAACGACAGACATCCTGACAGCCATAGAGACTCACCTTTTTCGTATTGTCTATCATCGTTTAGTCATGTTTGATTGCATACTTTTAACCTCAAATTTATTTAAGACAGAATATGTATTTTTTTATATTGGAATTTTATTCGTTGGATAGTCTGATTTTGCATTGTAGACATGGGGAGAAGAGAAACCAATTCTTGATGGATTTGACGGTGTTCTTGAAGATCCATTTTCATTTGCTGTTTTTCAAAACTATTAGCAGAGGAAGAGGTACGGATATTATAATATCTCACACTCATAACTAAAAATGAAAAATTAAATAAGTGTCTCTCATAAAATAAAATAAAATAAAATAAAATAAAATAAAATAAAATAAAATAAAATAAAATAAAATAAAATAAAATAAAATAAAATAAAATAAAATAAAATAAAATAAAATAAAATAAAATAAAATAAAATAAAATAAAATAAAATAAAATAAAATAAAATAAAATAAAATAAAATAAAATAAAATAAAATAAAATAAAATAAAATAAAATAAAATAAAATAAAATCAAATAAAATAAAATAAAATAAAATAAAATAAAATAAAATAAAATAAAATAAAATAAAATAAATGAAATAAAATAAAATAAAATAAAATAAAATAAAATAAAATAAAATAAAATAAAATAAAATAAAATAAAATAAAATAAAATAAAATAAAATAAAATAAAATAAAATAAAATAAAATAAAATAAAATAAAATAAAATAAAATAAAATAAAATAAAATAAAATAAAATAAAATAAAATAAAATAAAATAAAATAAAATAAAATAAAATAAAATAAAATAAAATAAAATAAAATAAAATAAAATAAAATAAAATAAAATAAAATAAAATAAAATAAAATAAAATAAAATAAAATAAAATAAAAGAATATGATTTTCGAAGTCATAATTTTACTTAATTTTTTTTATTTGAAAATAAAATAAAAAAATATATGTATATTTTTTGTTTTCTATGTTCAACTTAAAATTCACATTTGTTTGGAAATTGTGATTATAAATCAACAAAAGGTCAAATAAAGACGTTGACTTAACTGCTTTCATTTAAATATTCATCCTAATGTCATAATAAATAATTTGAACATTTTAATTCAGATCGATCGTAACTCATATGCTCCCACCTAACAATGAAAATTTAGATTTTTTTAACTCAATTTAATTTAAAATAATTCCAAATTCCTATCATATTTGTATATTGCCATATATCACATAATTTACAATCATAAATTGTATACATCATATTTTCGAATAAAAAAATGTTTTTGTTGCAAGAGGAACAAAAGTAAACAGTTTTTAAAAGTCAACAAATTAATTAATTGCTATATAATATACGTGGGCTCTTAAAACATTCAAGTGGTGCAATATGGATAAGCATTTTCTGTAATTTGATATAAAACATTACCTAAAAAAAAAACAACTTGAATGAAGTACATAGGTATTAGAATCAATTTGAATGACTAATTTGTTTATTTTATTTTGAACTTGTTTTTTGTCATTTGAAAATTGAGAAGAGTAAAATCACAAAAAATATTTGTGGTATACGTGATTTCCAACGAGGAAATGAAATTATATTCATCACTTTGGAGATGAGTAGTCAATGCGAATTTATCTAATAAATGATTTGACGTAACTAAAAGCATCATCAGACACAATTGGTGTGACTAATAGTTCAAAAAATAAAACCGTAAAATTTTGTATTTCTCTGACAATTTTCACGTCATAGTGCTAGATGTGAGGGAATTCACTTCCCGCAAACCCAGCGCATAGAAAAAGTATAGAATTTCGTTATTAAAAAAAATAAATTCAATTGTTTTATTAAAAATGTTATAATGAATTAAGAAATACAAATTTTCGAGGCATTTTAAATTTTGTGAAATATAGAACAATGAAATTTTTATTTAAGTATTTTAATATGATAAAGATAAAATATGCACCAGGCCAAGAATAGCAGCAGAGGATTGATTTGTCATTTAAAAATGTTTTGCAAATAGACCCAATTCTTTCAATTTTTCGGTTTTCTATAAAGTTTGATATTTTTTCAAGGGTTTTTTTTTAAACCCTGATTTTGAATTCGATTTAAGAACTCATCTGTCGTGTCAGATTTTGAACCTACCATATGTAAAACTACCATTTTTGTATTACTTTAGGTATTTTAAACACTGAAAAGACGGTTCAAAAATCGGCGAAAACTTCAGATATATCAATATCTTCTAAAATCTACATAAATGAAAGCTTCTTTAGTAGTTGAAGTTTCAGCATATATGAGCAAAAAACATGTTATTCTATAAAATGAACAAAATAAAAAAAAAAAACTCATTTTACAAAAATATTTCCGAAAAACCGCAGTTTTTTGACTTATGACCATAATTGAAAAAAAAAGTTAAAATTTCTGAGTGAAAGAAGAAAAAAAACTGATGGCTGTTCGGGGGGCAACAGATCTCCACTGGTGTTTTGAGGTTTTTCGCAAGTTTCTTGAATTAACATTGTGTAGCTTGTAGTTAGTCTACCGTTATGTGTGATATACCAAATGAAAGGTAATTGTATCAGGATGCTCATAAAAGTTTAATAAAATTTCTATCTGCTCTTGGTCAAAAGTTATAACCTGCTGAATTCTAAAATTTTATTTTACCGTTATCTCAAAATTGTGTTTACGAAAATGATTGAAACTTCACACACATTAAGTCTCTATCATTACTCGATATACTTTATTAATGTATCTATTAAAGAAAAAAAGATAAAAATAAAAAACGATGAAAATCGGTTAAAAACGGTCAAAAAACGTGTTTTTTTAAAACTTGTTTCTTCCGTTATTCAGTCAAAACTCACTAAACGATTCCAAGTTTTTGCAAATGTATGCATGAGGCCAAAACCTACATGTCCTATAAGTTTGAGGTATTTTGAAAAAATTACCCAAAAATACCTCTAAAAAACAAGGTGTTTTTCAAAAATTCATATTTCGAAACGCAGATTGTTGGAAAAAAATCCGTAGTAGACGCCTACTTTCTTTTCCCTCATCTTTCACCTGGCACCTTTAGAATTGTCAAAAAAAAATTTTCCCTACCCAAAATCATCATTTTGTCATAGCCCCAACACGTGTACAACGTTCAAACAAAACGTTATAGCTTGTTTAAACATTTTTAAGAATTTTTTCTTAAATGTAGTTATTCTTAGATTAGTCTCATCTATTTATAGCAAAAAAATCAACAGCTTCACGTTTAGATTTTAGCCCAAATTCCATCTTTCCGTTTTACCCTAGTTTACCCTATTAAATGACGGAATTTTTAAAAATCCTTCATTTGGATTAAGCTTTGGGTTATTATCTTTCAAATAAGCTATAGAAGATTTTTGTATCTCTAATAGTTTATTTTTAATTTTGAATTGAATTTTTTTGCCGCACTGCAAAAGTGCGAGAGTGTAACGTTAGAAAATGGCGTCACTTTTTTGTGGTGGCTGCCATGGTTCATTGATTTATAAGACGTTATCCACTTCAAAAATATTACTAGATTTTATTTTTAAAAAATCGTGGGATTCGTTTTTGAAAAAATTATACTTTTCTCAAATTGGTAAACGGTACATACCGTTAATTTTGGTCCTTAAAAACTTTACTCCAAAAATATATCTTTACAATCTCTAAAATCTCCAAATTCGAAATTTAAAGATTGAAGTGAATCGACTCATTCTATAAATGTTTTTATTTAACCACAAAATGTTTGTTTATTAGGAAATTTTATGGTGACCACTTTTAAATAGCAAGTATGTAAGGAAAAAAGTATCCCAATCTTTTTTGTAGGGTATTACATGATAAATATATATAAAGACGCAAGCTTCTTCTTGTAGCTTGACACAATTTTTTTTTTAAAACAAAATTTGTACATCACTCATAAGAAATTGTTTATTAACACATTGAAACAAACATGACAAAAAGAACCGATCCGTTGATTTTTTCAAAATTTCAATTTTTTTTAATCCTAAAAAGTTCTTTTATTTTTAAGAATTTTGTCAAATTTTAGTATTACTTGTACAATATAAAAACATTTTCATAGAAATCGGTTAAGTCGTTTAAGTTAATAAAAGAAACCGTTAGAATCAGTTCAAAAATATTTTTATTATATTTCCAAAGTACGAAATATAACACACAAAAACTGTAATTACTAGTAGATAAGAGCTGTTTTAGAGCAAAAAAAAGCTTTGTATTTTGGTCCTGAAAAAAAGTTTCACTTTTCCCACTGAACGATCATCAAATCTCCTTAGTTTGAAGCAATCAGAAAAGCAGATTACTGAATTTTGTAAAAATATTGTTTTGTACGTTCATTTTCTAAATGCTCTTATCCATTTTTTTCCAAATGGACTAGTGCACTTGTTATTTAACTTTCTAATCTTTTGTATTTTTACAAGTTCATTACTCATTGCTTAAATATACCTTTATTTTAATCGTTTAAGGAAAAAATTATGATCCATTTTTCCGAACGACAATGTTTTCATGAGTCAAACTCAACCCGACATACTGGCCCTTGATGTTCAGTCTACTTATTAGCCTGATTCACCTCGTTTTTTATTTATTTCAACAATGAGTAATATATGGTCAGTTTTGAATTGGAAATTTTTTAAAATACTCTGTTCTGTTTAAATCTAGAGTCCAATGTACTTTTAATGCTAATTTTAACCTATTCTCACTTAAATATCCAAAAGCTTACAACTACTTTTACTATTTTTTGTACTGATCGATACAAAAAATGATTTTCTTAAAATTGGTAAAAACCAGTTAGAACCACAAATCTGTTTCAATTAATTTTTATCAAATCTACACTTAACCTGTCCCCCTTTATCACAATCACCGATCATTATCAATAAATAAACCAGACTATAAAATAAAAGTTCAATAAAACAGCAGCAACACCGAACTTCGAACTTTGCTCGGTCGGGCTATCCCCTAAAATTTAACCAAAAAAGAAATATACATTCAAATTTATTTCTACGAAATTATATTAGGCATATTTCATTATGACTAAAATATGTTTACAATTTGGCAAGTTTCCACGTCATTAAGTATTAAGCACCACCTCACCTGATATTTTATATGGCATTCGGTTCTCTTCGAACTGACCTATGAAACTAAAGTTGGTTACGTCTTGAAAATATTCCTACACTTTGGAATAATTTTACGCATATTAAAATAATAATCTATTAATTTATGGGATTTATAGATAAGAAGCCATGTGTTGACAGTTTGATCAATAAAAATGTTGATTAACCTTTGAAACAAATACACACCAATACAAAATCTGCAGATGTTACATTAAATTTTGAAATAAAATAAAATTCAGAAAGTTTTCAGAGAATTTAATTCATTCAAGAAAATTATAAACAAAATGAACTTCACACAAAAAAGTTAGATGGGAAGATTTTTCAAAATAATGAAACCTTACAAATTGCACGTCCTCCACTAGTTGGCTCCTTAGTAAATAAACAATAAACCAGACATATTATATACAAAATGAAATAAAGTTTTTTTTTTTTAGGTAGCTATATTGGCATACACACCCCTATCAAGCTGATAGCGAAAGAACAGATAGGCTTAATTCTCAGTAAAAAAGACTGATCGAACGAAAAGCAAAACAGGGTGTTTTTTTTTAATATCAGTTAAATAATTTGTTTGCTTGCTTCAAGCACATAGATTGTATAAAGACTTAAAATGTGTTGAAAAAGAATTTTAATTTGTTTGTTGTAAGCTTTAAGGTATCAAACTTTACGAACGGTTTTATGTATTTTATAATGAGAAAAAATATCTAAACCAGGTTTGACTGATATGAAAAACAAATCTAGGAACCAGAGCTATTTGAGCTAAAACCCAAATACATTGTGTGGGAGGTATTTCTTTGCAGACTTTCATTTTGGTTATTTATTAATACTCAGAAGAAAAATCCTTAAAATTACCAATGATGTTCCTCAAGGTGGAATTGTAAGACCAACTTAGTTTTTTTTTGTTTTTTTGTATAGGTACACCAAGCATTGCATACTTATGTTTTTTTACTTACGATATAGGTAAAGGCAATAGCAACTAATGTATTCGTACAAAAAAAAAAAGAAGTTGAGATAATAATCAGATACGACATAGCGCTGATAAAGAATGTCAAAAAAGTGGGTCCCGCAAGTCCGTCTGGCTGTCTGTTTAAGGAGCTCCATCCTAAACGGATATACTGATTAACATAAAACTTGGTGTATGTGGCGTTTTTAAGCGGCTCTCCAGAAACGTTTTTGGAATTAATTTTTTGGACCAAAAATAAGGGCACCTTTCATATAGTGATTTTGGAAAAGTTTAATTTTCTCAAAAACTGCTTCAAAAATTTTCTTTAAATAAAAAATTAATTTTCTTAAAATAATGTCACCTGCAGCAGAAAAGTTTTTTTTTCAAATTTGATTTTCTGCCAAGCTACTAGCTTCTGTATTTTTTTAAAAAGCATAAAAAAAATTAAAACAAATTATTTTTTGATCAAAAAAAAAATAAATTAATTTTTTTTTTGAAAAATCAAATTTTTGAAAAAGCGACATTGATTTTTTTTTGAAATTTTTGTTTTAGATGTTGATTAATGATTCCCACAAAATGGCATACAAGTTTTATTTTTTCCAAAAAATTATTTATAAAATATTAGTTTTTTTAAAACGTCTCTAACGATTTAGATTTTTTTTTCTTAAAATGCATCTCAAAATGGAGCTCAATTTATTTCAGATGTTGCTTCATTCCTTTGAAAAACGAATTTATTTTTTTTTTAATTTTTTTTTTTTTTTTGTTTTTATATTCAGTCTCACAAATTTTAGCAACTTGAAATCTAGAAGCAAGTTCGTGCAACTCAGTAGTGAATTTTACTTTCGTTCACTTAAGCTGAAAAATGTTGTTTTAATTCTTACTTCGTAGTCGTTAATAAATTAAAGAAAATATACATATCAATCATTAGTTTTTATTATTGCTAAAATTATAAAAAGTTGTGACATTTTCAAATATTTTGAAAACAAAAAATGACATCGACTTTGGGCTTTGGTTTAATTTTAATTTTTAATTAAAAAACAACTACGAAAATTATTTAAAAAAATATCAAGTTTTTCACAAACGACTTGGCAGATTTCAACTAACTCTATAAATATTACATTGCCAAGTTTTCAAAAAAAAATTTATATAATATTTTGGATTGAAAAAAAAAAAATGATTTTAATCTTAAAAAAAACATTTTTTGTTTTATTTTATTTTTAGAATTATGTCGTCAAAACAACAAAAATATTTTTTTTTAATTTTATGTTGTTTCTTATACTTTCATAATACCCTCTCGTTTTTGGAAGCAATGTAATGTCATTTACGAATTCGCCTGACCAAAACAGTCAATTTGCAGCAAAGATAAGGGTAAATTTCATCTACTATTTATTTTATAATATAAAATTTTGTTATGAATTTTTGAAACTTAAATTTTGTATTATGGTTACTGTGGCGTATGTGTAACATTTTTATTACAGTAAAAAAAATATTCCGAATAAAATAAAGTTAAATAATATCACCTTAAAAAACTTTCATTTCATAATTTTAATTAGATATTGCTCCTTCCACCTAAAAGAGGGACATAAAACATAAGCACAGTTTGGGAATAATGGTGAAAACATTAAAATTAACAAAAAACGGAAAATTGGAAGCCAATGGGGGCCATCAGACTTATGAAAATAACCGTGACAAACTGCAACTAAAGCTGAAATTTTGGTAATTATTTTTTTTTTTTTTAAGTTTTAAAAGCTGTTTCAACTTTGATATAAAAATGCTTTATTAAATTTTTTTACATCAACCATCCTTCCATTAGAATTCTTATTTAATTAGAATAAAGTAGAACCTGGTGTTTTTATTTCCAAAATGTTAGCAGCAAAAAAATTTTTTTTTTGTAACTCCAGTATTTAAGCTTCAATTTTGTTGTTTCTTTTAAGGAAGTGCTGTTTTAAAAATATAATTAAATCTCAAAAGCAGAATACACTCCTATGCCCCATCAATAAATTGATAAAGTTCTAAGAAACTCTAGTCCAAAACACCTTGTAAGATTTTAACTCAAATAATGTTTTTATTTTTCTTTTCTTTTTAAATGTAAAAAATACCTAACCCCACAAAAAACAAAAATACTGTAGGTATAATATTTTCACCACAAGTCTTTTTACGTCAATTTAAATATTTACACAAAAAACTTAAGTGAGTGATAGGTGATGGTGATAATAATGACGCCTTCAATGAGGTAGTTAAAGTACACACATTCATATGAAAAATAACCAAAATGCTAAGAAAACAAAAAAAAAAATATAATAATTTTGCACATTTGCTATACCTCCATAAAGAGAACAAAAATATATAAGTGTGGCGCTTATCGAACAATACTGCTGCTGAAAAAAGAGAACAAATGAAAGAGAACATTCAATTGATTAAATAAAAAAGAAAGAGAAAAAATTTAAAAATAAAATCCTATAAAAGTTCCGCATTTTGTATGAAATTATTCAAACTAAAAGTTCATTTCGCGACGACGACACGACACGACGTTTACAATCCGTATCCGTCGGTATCACATTAAAAACGATCGTCAAAATTTTTTGTTAAATAAAAAATTTCTCCAACTTAAAGTTAACCCTTATTTTTTGGAAAACTAAAAATTTAATATTTTTTGGAATAAATTCCCAATTTTTTTTTTACTGGAGAAAGTGAAAATTAAACTAAATAATTAATTTATTTTTTTTTGGAAATAAAAGTCATATAAAGTAAAAATTTTTTGTCTTGACATTTTTGTATGAAAAATAAATCGTATATGTGCCGACTGTGCGTGACTGAACAAAAATTAAAAAATCGTCGCTCCATATAAATTAAAAAAAAAAAAAAAAAAAAAATTTAATAATAAATTAATTCAAAATGTGCCAACAGCAACAAAACGATATGAATTCACAAATCGAAATATTCCTTGAAAATGGTATGCCCCGCAAATTTGGCAAATCGGTGGCAAGAACACTTAAAAAGCGTGCCGCTGCGGCAGCCGCTGCCGCTGAAAAAAATAATTGCACAAACTGTCAAAGATGTGGTGGATGTGTAAATCCATTGAATGATTTTAACAATAATCCATGTGTGTGTAGTTATATTATTGACAATAGTGTTGGCAATAGCAGTTGTAGTGAAGATTCAACATCATCTTTAAGCGACGATGAGGTTTTAAATAAATTAGTTCGTTCATCATTAAAATCGAATGGCATCAAATCATCGTCAAATTCTTCAACACCAACTGAATCTGAAGAAGATTCAGATGAATCATTAGTTGATTCAGATACTGGATTTCGTAGTAGCAGTAGAAAATCAAGTCGACCAACAGTATCAGGCTGTCCAATGGCAGCTATATTTGCAGCTAGAAACAAACAAAACCTCAATACATCAACAACATCAGTAGAATCTCATCAAGCAACATCCGCTTCACCATCAAAAATGGCAGCTATTGAAGCATCCGGCATGCCAACAGATACAACATTAAAAGATGATCTTTTAGCTATATCGACACAGCTGACAAAGAAAATCTTATATAGAATTAACCAAATTACAACAAAAGTTCAAAAATCTTCAACATACAGGTAAGAATATGATTAAATGTTTTTTTGCAACCTCTTCGAAAAAAATAAGGGACATGATTTTTTTTTATTAATTTTAATAAAATAAAAATATATTTTTTTTATTGTTTAATTAAAGTTTTTATAATTAAAAAAGGGAAATTAATAAATATTAAATTTGTTAAAAAAAGAAAAAAATCTTGTCCCCTATTCTGTTTCGAATAGTATAAAAATACATAAAAACCCTGTCATTTTGTGAATTTCCGACGATCATTGCAATAAAAAAAAACGCCTCTTTCTCTATATTGTGTTAATGAACTTCAGATCTAGCATCCAGCTAGACACCAGATGCCTTATGAGATGGAGTAAAATCTCAACCAAAAGAGAAAGGGGAAAAAATGTTTACGACATTATCCTCAAAGTTGTATTCTAGACACAATACAAAACTAAATTTTTCCGGTCTTTTGTATCCAAAAGAACAACAATCTCTTTATATTCTCTTTTTTTTTTTTGTTAAAATGTTAATAATGCAATAATCTGTAAAACCAGATCAGCAATTATTCTAAAACGTGCTCTAAAATTAAATTTTTGTTTATTTGTTGCTAAAATTTTGGTGACGCAGGAAAATATTTTTTTTTTTTTTCAAATTCGAGTACGTTTGCCAAAAATAAAGTAATTTATTTATCGTTTAGAAATTCATAAATAATTTTTAAAAAAATAAAAAAATGTTTGGTTTTTTGACATAAATCTTTCGAAGGATTAACAAAATCACATGATTTTTTAAAATTTTTTTATTTAATTTTTAAATGTCGCATAACGATCTGTTTTTATTAGTTTTATGCTACAATAAATTTTCCACACAACAATTTCCGCCTTCAAAAACTTAAACAAAAAAAAAAAAAAAAAAAACTGGAAGAAAAAAGGTATTTTTAGCTCACACAAATTCATGACCTTTTTTTTTTGCATTTCAAAGTCGAAAGTCCAATTTTGGTTGATAAATCTTTACCTTTAGGGTATTCATTTGATACAAAAAAACTCAATAATGTCGATGGAAGAAAGAAAAAAAAAAGATTAAAAGGCAAGTAACTTTTTGAGCTAAAAATAAAAATTGTTGTATAATATGCGAAAGTGATCGTGCTGTTTTTTTTTTTTAACGAGAAAAGGGTATTTCCATTTTTCAAAGAAAAGGTCAGGGGACTTGTTTAAAAAACTTGTAAAGCAAAACAAAAAAATGAGGAAACATTACCATAATTGGAAGGGAACGCTTAAGGAAAAAAAAAAGAATGTCAAGAAAAAAAAATCGAAACAGGCATTAAGAATTTGTCGGCGATTTTTATCGTTTTTGCGATTTTTTCAAGTTTTTTTCTTCGGGCGATGACAGGCTACAAATTTCCTTGTTTTTAATGTAGGTTAAGTCTTTTTCAATCGAATTCTGGATTTTTTTTGGGCACGATATTTAAAAAAAAAATAAATAAATAAAAAAAAAATTGGAAAAAAATCAGTTTTTTGGGATTTGCTATATTTGGCAAGCCGTCAATCATATTTAATTGATTTTTGACAGATGATTTTTTTGATTATGTTAGCTTGACATCTTTGAACAGTATCCGTAAAATTGCATGATTGTTTAAGGATTTTTAGCAAATGTCCACTTAAGAGTGGAATTTTCTTTGATTTTTATTTGATCAACCATTTTGTTGTACAGAAAAAAAAATGTTTATCCAATGAATAATATTTTACATAAATTTATTCTTTAATGCAATGGACCCCTGCTGGGAATTTGCTACGACATGATTATAAAATCACTTGTTTACGATATTAAAAGCCTAAAAAAAAAAAAAAATTGCAAAAAAAAAATATTTAGCACATGATCAAACCAGACTGAAAAGATGTCAAGGCTATTTGGATACACTTTTCAATAAATTTGCTTATCTAGTTCAAAGTCATTTTCAAATTTAAAACCATGCCAATTTCATCCCCTTAAAATTTGTGATTAACCCCCCAAATCATGAATTTAATTTAAATTGCCTTTGTGTTGCTGTTTGTCAAAGTCCATTATTTGGTCATTTTTATTAATTGATCTGAATGGAATAAAACCATTGTTTATTTTTATCACAAAAAAAAAAAAAATAAATATATTTCTACTACCTATTTTGCAAGTCGACTTGACAACCCTCACGTTCACCCTTGTTATATAGGAAAGTACAATGTACTACCTAATACAACCTTGTGATATGGTCAATAAACCAGACGATCATTTTATGTATGTATATTTATTCATACAATTAGATATAGAATGATAAGACTTTTTAGATTAAAATATCAATTAGTTATCTTAAAGCCAAACCAGGTGGTTGTGTTGATAAGTTTACCAGGTCTTCAGAAAAGTAAAAAAAAAAACGTCATAAAACAAATCAGAACAAGTTTTTTTTGTGATTTTATAATTCTAATAAAAAAAAAGGTGTGTGCGTAGCCTTATAGTGATAATTTTTTTCTATCAATTAATTAATTAATTATACTTTCTGATAAGAGACATTAGTAGTTTTTTTTTATCATTTAATGAAGCCATTTTAAAGAAAAAAGCGCACACTGGTACTCAAAATTATAATCAATTGTAATTGTGTGATTTTTTAATCTTTTTTTTCCACGTTCTTGAAAATCCACATAGATAATAGTACAAGAAATGACGTCCAAAAAAGATAATTAGCGATTAATTACAAAATTGATAAAATTAATCTGAATAAATAGAAGAAAAATTACTTGAAATAATTTAAGAAATTTGTGAAATTCTATGAATTATACCAGTTTATACCAATCAGCTGAATAAAGAGAATAAACCTTTGTATTATTTTTGTTTATTTATCTGACAATATAAGATACATGAACATTAAAAACGCCAAAAATAGAAAATACGGCTTTTAGGGTGATTGGTATAAACTGGTCTAAATGGAAATAATCATTTTTTCAAGGAAATAATATTCAACAATTAATGTTAACTAAGTTATTTAACCATCAATATCATGAAAACAGGAGAAACAGATTTCTTTTGATTGGTATAAACTGGTCTAAAGTATAAAATTCACTCATTTCGACAAAAAATATTTTTGTTTACCCAAATTCCTTCAAGAAAAGTACATAACTTTTCCCCAAAACATAGATATCTATCTGTTTGAAGACCAAAACTGAAAAAAAAAATTCCATCAAGATGGAGAAATCTTTTGCATGACTGTGCGTACTAATGAATGCACACACATTTTCATTGAAACGTGAAATTATTCATCAGTCATCATAGTTTGTTGAGCTTTTTTTTTACTCTACATAAAAAACAAAAAACAAAAAATGTGAAAATCAAGTGAGAACCAAACTCAAGGATACATTTTTTTATACAGAAAAGATACACAGAGAGGATGGATGGAAAAAAATGAGATAGAGATACAATTTCATTGAAGTGCATTTTAAAATCATGTTTGTTGAATGGTAAAAGATGACATACTTGTATATATGTATGTAAAAAAAAAACTACTTCTTTTAATGCAAACACATAACACACACATATTAAACTTTGTGTTGTTTTTTTTTTTTTTTTTTTAATGTGCATTTTAATAAGGTATCACTAACATTCTTTGGAAACAAAAAAAAAAAAAAAAAACATAGAAACTAAAGAATCTTCTTGTATATCATGTTTCCTCTCCAATATGGTAATTAACAAAAATGTTTGCAATGCATTTCTGCTACTAATTCATTCCACAAATGGAATGTCACACAAAGTTAGTGTGTATATATGGAACACGCATTTTAATATAATGACAGGTAGATAGATAAAATATATTTGACATAAAAGATACTTCATATGAATGAAGTGTAATTTGCTAAAATGACAACATTTTTTCCCAACCAAAGTTACTAATAAATCAAATAATTTGACAAGTTAAACCAGTATACTTTATTTTAGATGGGGATTTTGTATTGATATGTTGTTTTTTATTTAGTTCAATTGGGAAAAGAAAAGAGGACAGGAGCTGTCAATTTGAAATAAAATGACAACTCTATTGGAGTAGATAAAACTCTATATCGCAATTAGAAAAGAATATCAGTTGAAATCTTTCATCCCATTTTAGTCCTCCTTTAATCAAATTGATATGAGAAAAAATTGAAAAAAAAAACATCGAAAAACATAGAATCGTCAATTAAGGTAGAAACGTGTTGAAAAAGATAGTTTTCAGTCTAAAAATCACAAATTATGTATCCATATTAATATGAGATGAAAATAGGAAAAACATCGAAAAACATAGAAAACATAGAACTGTCACATAATGCTGGAAACGTGTTTAAAAACATATTTTTAGCCTGAAAATGACAAATTATGTATCCATATTGTCATCAGATGCATATAGAAAAACATAGAAAACATAGAATCATCAAAAAAAGCTAAACACTGAAAGAAAGAAACATTCCATATCAGAAAAAACATTAAATTTAAGCATTTTTGATCAGGTGGAAAACTTTCAGCTTATAGAAATGGGAGGTATTCCTTTATCCACTGAATTGTATTACATAAAAATTTATTTTGCTTCACAATAATAAACTCAAATGTATAGAACATGCTTCAATGATTTTGTTCTTTTATTACTTTTTTTTCTACTCTTACAAATTTATCACTCTCATGGTTGATAAGTATAATCTGCTTATATGAGCATCCCCAGAGTAAGTATATTTATTGAAGATAGATAAAAAAAAAAAATATAGCTAATATGATGAAGAAAAAAATAAAAAATATATATATCACCAAGCTACTAATTTACTGTCATAAAAAATATAAGCCCAAACATCATCATCCTACCTTATCAACGTAGTACTTATATTCATTTAATAACGGATATTAATGTGAGATAAATTCAAGAGAGAGCGAAAAAAAAGATGCAAATTAAATGAAAAACAATTTTCCACTTTAATATGCCCGATAAGCACTTAATACCCTAAAAAAACACACACAAGCAAAACAGATATTATAGCCCTCAGGTTTTTTTGTATCTCTCTTTTTTTTTTTATAGTAAAGAGTACCTACGTACGTACTAAATGACTATAATTACATCTTTTGATGTTTTTTGCTGTGTGCGATGTTTATTCAGTTATATCTCTGAATATTTTGCAAATAATTGTGAATTGAACACTATTATTTGCACTTGCTGTGTGCGATAATGAAGTGGGATTTTCCTCCACACACTTTGGTATCTTGAGGATTTTTTTTTTAAATTTTTTTTTTGCGACTGTGA
Source organism: Episyrphus balteatus (assembly GCF_945859705.1). NCBI lineage: Eukaryota > Metazoa > Arthropoda > Insecta > Diptera > Syrphidae > Episyrphus > Episyrphus balteatus. The sequence continues at coordinate 98,386,043 of NC_079135.1, read as the reverse complement.
TTTCTGCCTGTTCATCGTGCTAAGTTTAATGACTATAAACGCACACATTACACAGGTGCAATGTGATTTGTACCATTTACTATGTTTATCAGAGGATTATACAAGTTACGCATTTCACTATTTGACTAATACCAGATAAAAAGAACTGACACGACGTGTCTATCTATGGCATATTTTCTTACTTGTTCGACGACGATGAGTGAGTGCATACATCACGTTGGGTTGCGTGAATTGGATGCTTTAAGTGATTGAAAACATGTTGGTATGCAAATTCTTTTAAGTGCATTTATAGGATTAGATAGGAATGCAATACAACAAGTTGGAGGAATTTTTTTTATTCAATTTTGTCTTCCTGTTTTCTTGGAAGGAATAAAAGAAAAAAACATAGAATAAACATAGAATTGTGAAAATATATATTTTTGTATTGAAGAATCTTGTACTTTTAGCACAGAATTACTTAAAGAAGGATTTGAGAGATTAAAAGCACTTCTAATATACTTCTTTAAGAAGGATATAAGCTTATTATAGGAGCAAATGTAGAGTCCCTAAGTTATGAGTCAGTTTCTGATGCAAGCGTATGGCGCTTCCTACATCATAATAATAATTTCCATACAAAAAATAAAACAAACTAAATGATTAAATTGTTTTGTAAATTTAATTCGATTAAATTATTTGACATGTCCACAATTCATGTGTTTTTTTGCATTATAAATTACAAATTGTTTACAGAATTAAATGAAGAGGAAATACACAAGCACAACTTGTATCGTATTTACTCTTTTATTGTTCTCATTAAAAAAAAGGTATTATTATTTTTTTTTATGAGAGAGGAAACCAACAAGTTCATATTTAAAATCCGATATATCATTTACAATTGATAAAATTAAAGCTTTTAAAAATGAATAAAAAAAATACTTTGAAAACAATGAATTTAATTACAAAAAAATGTCACAAGACAAACGAATATTAAATTATTTCATGTTTGATGGATATTTTCAATTATAATTTTTTGTTTTTGCAGTTTTTTTTTTATTATTTACATTCTGTAGTTAAATATTTAATATTTGTTTTAATTTACATAATTTTGTATAGATTTTAATTAAACCGAATGAAAACTGATAAAATAATGTCTTTAGAGCTTATTTGGTTCAAAGTTTGATTATTTCTATCCATTTTTTTTATATTAATGTATTTACAAAGCACCAACTATTGTGAAAAAAAACAGATATTTTAGTAGAGGCATAAAAATATAAAAACATAGAAAAACATGGAATCGTTATACAGAAAGCTAAAATAGTCATGAATTATTAAAAAATAAGATAAAAAATACAATCATTTAGTCGGGGAAGAAAACAAATGCTTTAAATTGACTCAAAATGAAAAATAGAAAAACATCGAAAAAACATAGAATGCCCTTAATAAATTATTTAAGTACTTTTAAGTAATTTTTTGACATTGTTACTCAAAACTTCATGAAAAAAAACTAAAAATAGAAAACATAGAATTGATTTTCTTACAAATTTTGATGAAATAGAGTAAAATCAACACTTTTACCGAATGATAAAAATACCAACAATATTCAAGTAAAAAATTTATATTTAAAAAAAAATTTAATTTCGCAAAATTTAATAAATTTCGAAAATTATAACAACTCTCAAAAACCCATAAAATATAAATTTTACAATTTATGACAGATCGAATTCAAAAAAAGTCAAATTTCTTCGAACACGATCGGCAGAGATAACACCAACTCCTCCCTCTCAAGCCCCAAATATTTGTTTGGTTTCTGTTGCAGTTTCTCATAAATCAACCACCTACCAGGCTATACAACAGATTGTTGGCAATAAATTTACAGTCGTGATGTCGTCTAATCGAGAGTTATTTGATTATAATTTCCGTGAACTAATTCATGATGCCTTTGCTACAACTACACTGAGAGAAAAATAAAATTCTTTTTTTTTCATTTAAATAAATTTTTAACAAATAATTTTAAAATATTTAATTTTTTATTAAATAAATAATTATTTAACATTCAAATTAAAGTATTATTTTAAATCATTTAATAAAATTATAGAAAACAACTTCAAAGGCTAAAATTTAAAAAAAAAATAAATATTTTTTTCAAATTGAAATTTTGGTAAAGTTAATTGATTTTACTTTTTAAAATAAATTATTGAACTAAAATTTATTTCAAAATAATTTTATTTAAACTTTAAAAATGTTTAAATAAATTTTTTTTCAGTGTATCCACACACTCTGTGTGTCTCTTTGTTTATAAGTTATTTTTTTTTTTTTTTAATTTTTTGTTGTTTAGCTCTCTGTTTTGTAGTCTTTTTCTTCATATTTGTTGGCCCCTTGCAATTTTTATTTTAAATCCGATTTCTCGTCGTGTTTTTGGTGGCGAGTGCGTTTTAGCACGTAGGCCATTTTTTCGCAGAGATCTTTGTGCAACATGAAAATAAAAAAAAAATGCACAAAGAGACATTTGGCATGCGGTTGCTATGCAACGATTGATTCATTTTACTACACAAAATGACAGGGTCACACATAAAGTATTTTTAAAACTTAAAAAAAAATATATATATTATATTTTATAACAAAAAAAAAACTTATACATGATTTTTTTTTTCATTTCTTTTTAGAATTTTAAGTAAAACAACACAGCCGGCCCATGTCATAGCCGTAAGCATTGTTTCATTTGTATTGTTGGCCGTATGGCCAAATCTACTTGAAAACGAGGAGGCTGCATTGAATGCAAATAAGAGACGTAGTGGTTTAGCATTGGTCACGTATTTAGGAGCATTTGCAACACATTTTGGTGCACAAATATGGATGACATTTGTTTCAGGTAAGCATCAACATAAAAAAAACTTATATAATTTCACACACAAAGCATTTATTTCACCCTTTCATATAATTCACAGTCACATGTGCAAAAAAAACCTTTTAACTAATGAATGATTTTTTTTTTATAATTTCAGGTCTTGCATTATATTTTGCCCTGCCGCGGCATACATTCGGCCTGTGTCAGCAGATTTTGTTCCCAAAATACTTTGCCATGAACTCAATGCTCAGTATCCTCACCTTGATTCTGTTTATCAAAGTCATTGCTGGACGTTGGGAATTCTCATCGTACGTACAAGTTATTGCCCTTTCAACTTGTGCTGTCATCGAAGTCACTGTCCGCCTTTATCTCGCTCCACCACTCCTTCGTTTGATGCGAGAGAAACACAAGTTCGAGGTCACTGTTGGTAGTGGACAAGAAATTGGTACACTTGAACCTGGTGATTTGGTCAAATGCCCCCATTATCAAGGAATTCACAAGGCATTCCGTCGCATTCATATGACAGTTGCTATGGGCAATATGACAGTTTTGGTGTGTACATTTTTGCATTTGCATTATTTGGCTTCAAAAATTAGTGTTGGATAAGAAGTTGCAGAAACAAAAAAATCCAAAAAAAAACTATCCATGAGATGAGACAACACTAAAATAATCATCATTGGGTTTTAGTATATAAAATGGCTCCCAACGTGAGGTTAAAAAATATAGATAAAATATTTATAAGAAAAAGAAGAACAGATTCTATCTGACTTTTTTTTTAAGAGAGATCGAGATATTAAACAAATTTTAAAAAAATATATAAATACACCATTTTGATATCCTTAGACTTATGCCATTTGGGCTACATTCAAGCATAAATAGAATATTGAAAATATTTGAATTATGTCTGTGATATAAAATGTTAAAAAAAGCGGCAAAAACAGGAAGAAATAACAAGCCGAATAGGAATTTTAAAATCCAAAAAACCAAGTTGTTTAGGAATAGAAGAAAAATTTTAAGCTCCAAAAGCAACCAACAGAAAACAAATTTCATTTTAATTTTATAATTTAGAAAAAATAGAAAAACAAAAAACTCATCCCTCATCTTAATTTATATTAAAAAAAAAAAAAGAAATCCCAGCGAAAATTTTACGAAAAATTAAAATTTATTATAATAAAAAAAATTAAAAAAAAAAAAACAAAAAAAAAAAAATTATAATCACATCATTTTTAAAGAAATTATTGTATTTTAATATTTATTTTAGAATTTATAAAACAAGGAAAAAAATTTTATTAATTATGTGTATGTTTGTTAGAAGTATGTTGATTTGAAAAAAATTCAAAATTTCATTCTTTTGTGTTTCGAAAATATAATAAAATAAATTATGTAATTTTGTGTATGGTTTTATAAAAATTTTTTGCATGTTTTTTAATTTAATTTAAATAAATAATAATAAATGAGAAAATGATTTAAATTAGTTTTTTTGGCAAGAGAAAAGAAGACACGAAGAATGAAAAAAAAGAAGTATTATTAAATAATTGTGTTCGATTTAAGGAAAAAGAAGATTTTTAGACAGTTAAATTTTAGATTATAACAGTAAAAAAAAATTATTTAAATTTTAGATTTAAGGAAAAAAAAGAATGACAAACAAAATTGAAAGAATCATGAAATGATTGAAAAGATTTAAAAACAAAAATATAAAATATGATATTAAATAAAATCTTTAATGTGTTTTTATTTGTATACTAAGAGACTATACTAAAAGGATTTAACTTATTTGAATAATGACTTGATAAGTTATAAGACCGAAGTAAATTGCCTACTTGAGGGAAATCGGATATTGTGAAAAAAAGTTTTGGATACCCAATTTTATATAACGATGCTTTTTATGATTCCTAGATTAATTTTAAACTTTAAAATTTTATATAGGTATAGAACGTCGTAATTAAGACATCTCACAATTACTCAATTTCAATTTTAGTTCAAAATTTTTTATATTAGCTGTGTACTTAAAAATAAAGCATTTCTATGAGTTTTTAAGAAGAAAAATGGGATAATATTGAAGAGTTAAAAAATATTTTTTTTATTTTTTGAAATATTTTTGTAAAAAAATAATTTATTGAAATCTTAAGGTTGATAAGCGAAGTTCAATTATCTGAAGTAGTTTGCATGAAAAGTATTGGAAAAAGCTCCTTATTAAATTTCTTGTTTCAGTTAACCGATTTTTTCAGTTAATCGAAGTACAGTAAAGCAAAGTTGATTGTATAGAGTCAATGTTTCTCAAGTGGGCCACCTAAAACCGACTTCTTGAATTTGATACTTTTTTTTTGCATATATTGTAAGATTTATATGTTAAAAATAATATTCCAAAGTATTTTTGAAAAATTTAAATTTTGTTAAAAGTTATAAACAATGAAATTTTATATGTCTTTTTGTTAAAATGACTGTATCTCAGTAATGAAAAGATAGAAATTAATGAGATTTGGTACACATTATTACCAATTGTACACACAACAATTTACTAAAAAATTTTTCAACAAAAACAACAAATTATTTATAAATAATTGATTTTGTTATAAACAATTGCATTTTTAACTAACTTCTGGAGTATGTATATTAGGGTGGGTCAAAATACAATTTTTTGGATTTTCAAAAAGGCTCAGCGATTAAAAGGTGCTAAATGGTTCGGTTAGCTTATAAGTAAAATTTCATTTCATTATTTTAACTTTAAGTGCCTCCGGATTGTGGGTTAATTTTTGAAAAAGCTGATTTTTGCCTAAAAACCACACATGCTTTGCTTAATTGATTATTATCTCATTTCATAATAAAATCTAATTCAAGAGCATGTGCCAAAAAGCTTAAGCGTGTAGATTGGGTCTGGACAAGAAAAAAATCGTATTGGAGGGGATTAATATTCGCCCCCGTTTAGTCAGGAGGGGCAATTTTCTAAAAAAAAATTATTAAAAATCAACGGTTATACCTACAACAACATGTTATACCTTTTTGTTAAGCCCAAAATCTCTTTTTTATTTTGCTTTCAAATAAAGCTGTTTTATAAAACAGTTTTTGAAAAATTAATAAATGTTCAAAATCAAAATTTTGAAAAAAATTTTATTAAATTTGCGAACTATTTTTTTTTTTTTAATTTTATGTGATTAAGTACTATTTAAGTTTTCAAAATTCAATGCTCTTATTTGTTTGTAAGCAAATAGTAGAGTAACTAAAGCAAATTATTAGGGAACCCAGCCGAACAGCTCTGATTTTGACGATTTTTTTTTTCAGACGTAGGTAATTAAAAATACTTTAAAGTCTATAGATTAAAAATTGCCGATGTTGCCGTATTGTTTTTTAAAATTAAAATTAAATTTTTTTTGAACAAAACCATTTTTTTTGCTTAAATTTCATAAAACAAATGATAGCAAAACATTCTCTAGGTAATTTAAGGAAAAAAAGTATAAAGGAGTAAGGGACAATCTTCCATCGTTAAAGCGATAAATGCAATTTTCTCACAATCTGACTTCAAACACAAAAAAAATATTTTGAAAACAACGGCAACACCTACAATATTTTAAAATACATTTTTAAAAAGCCAGAAGCTCATTCTTATCTCTTAAATTTAAATCCACTAAATTTAATAAAGAGTTTTTGAAAAAATGGTCCTCAAACTCAGAATTAAAAAAAAAAATGTTTAAAAAAAAAAATTTAAATGACTTTTTTCCAAACTTTTTGTAATAAAATATGAATTTATTTAAACAAAATTTTTGGCCATAAATATTATCAGTTGAATTCTGAAGAGGAAAAGGTAACATATATTACAGTTTAAAAAAAAAAATAAAAAAATTCTTCAATTTCAATGGGTTTTTTTGATAAAAACTGAATTTTAGCATTAAAATAATTGATTTTCTCAAAGACTTTGGTAAATAAGAACTTTAAATTTTTGCTATTTAGCTTTCAACAGTAAGGGTTATTAAATTAATAAAAAATAATTTTATATTTAGAAGTTGAACTTAAAAAAAAAAATAAGTTAAATTTTTTTCCAAAACATCTATTCAAAAAAGTTCTTCGAAAATGAATTACTTTTTAATTTTTTTCATAAACCGTAATACATATTGACATTTCCTTTTATAATTTCAAATCATAATAAATGTGGCCAAAAAAAATTGAAAAAAAAAAATGAATTTAATATTACGAAAAAGTTTTAAAAACGACATGTTAAAATTTTTTCAATAATTTTTTTTTTCAAAAATCTGAGTTGAGTTACCATTCTTTCAAAAGCCCTTAATTCAATTAACTTAATTTTAATTTTACAAATATGACTAAGCTTCTAGCTTTTTAAAAATGTACATTTAAATATTGTAGGTGTTGCCGTTGTGTTCAAATATTTTTTTTTGTGTTTGAAGTCAAGTAATAAGAAAATTGCATCTATCGCTTGAACGATGAAAGATTGTCCCTCACTCCCATATATTTTTTTTCCTTGAATTTCCTAGACAATCTTTTGGCATCAATTAATTTATGAAATTTAAGAAAAATTTTTGAAAAAAAAATTTTTTTGTTCACAAAAATCTTCAATAAAATTTAAAAAATCAAAACGGCAACATCGGCAATTTTTAATCTATAGACTTTAAAGTATTTTTAATTACCGACGTTTGAAAAAAAAGATCATCAAAATCTAAGCTGTTCGGCCGGGTTCCCTAATATTGCCAATTTTTGAGCTTTAGTTACTCCACTAAAAAACAGAAAACCGGATGCAAAAATGTTTTGTCGTTTTTGAGAAATTAAAAAAAAAAAACCAAAACTACATTTTTCTAAGACTTGTTAATTAATTTATGAAACATTATATCTTTCTTTTATTATTTTTAAGGGGATACCACGCCTCCAAGGTAGAAAATCGTAAGTTTGAATATGTTTCCTTTGCATTAACTACAATTCTACCAAGTTTCAACATTCTAGGGTATTCAGAAGTATACTTTTTAATAATTGATATTAATGCTGCCAAAATGGGCGGTTACTACGCCCCCTGAATGTAAAATTTCAATTTTTCGATTTTTTTCCTTGTATGTACTTCAAGATCCATGACCATAACAAGTTTCTATGAAAACTAGAAGTTTGCCATAATTTTTATCATATGTTAGTTAGTGTGTTAGTGAGTAAATCAGTTACTCATTTTGCGATTTTTTAAGGCCTTTTACTCAGAAACTACTAATCCTACGTAGCTGAAAGTTTTTGAGGAGCTTGATTTGGACTATGTTAACAAATAAAACGAGTGTAAAATGTTTGACATTATTGAAACAAAAGTTAGAATTGTTCGAAAAAGGCCTGAGTTTTTTCCTAAGGTTTTAGGACCAAAGTTCATAGAGAACTTGGCTGGGCAACCGGAGGCAGAAGATAAAGTCTGATTATAACCAAACTTTATATTATTGTTCTATTCACAGTTTGGCACCTTTTCATCACTGTGCCAGTAAAAAAATCAGCAAACAAAATTTCTCCATACATTTGTGACCCAGCCTAATGTATATTCGATTCGAAATTTTAGTGCAAATCATAAGAAAAAAAGTTATGGACGTTTAAACGTTGCAAAATATCATTTTTTTATTACAATGGTACGATTAAATTGTGTGAAACTAAAAATAAACGTGGGCGAAAACCATTCATCAATTGCAAAAAATCTAGCTTCGTCGAATTTTCACCAGTTTAAGATTTCTTGACTGTTAATGGATGAAAGTCTAAGAAAAAACCTTTTTTTGGCCCTAAGTTCTTATTTTTGAGGTGTTTCGGAATTTTTAAATACCGTTTTTTTTAATCGGTGTCACAAGCTCTACAAAACGTAATAGGTTTTCGCCCACGTTTATTTTTAGTTTCACACAATTTAATCGTACCTACTATTGTAAAAAAATGATATTTTGCAACGTTTAAACGTCCATAACTTTTTTTCTTATGATTTGCTCTAAAATTTTCTTTCACATAATGAAAGCTTATAAAATTTCGAATCGAATATATGGTTTTCCTACATACTCCAAAAGTTGGTAAAAAATGCAATTGTGTATAACAAAATCAATTATTTATAATTAATTTGTTGTTTTTTTGGAAATGTTTTTAGTAAATTGTTGTGTGTACATTTAAAACAGTCAAATAAGGAGAAAAAAGGGGTAAATCTCGGAATGAATGTTAGTAGAAATTTTTTTTGCTCAATATCTTCCTTTTGCCATTCTATAACATATCTCAAAAGTCTAGAAAAACCTCATTTCCGCTTGTCGCGATTTCAAGGTCAAATCGCGAAATGGAGATTTTCAAAATTAGCAAAAATAGGCTATGGTATTATATACACATATGATACATGATTTCAAGGTATTTTTTAATGTTGATTCCAAAAAATCTAAAATCAAGACAATCTGACGTCTCTGGAAAAAGTTATACCTGTTTTTCATCTGTCAACTCATATTATTATAACAGTTGCAAACTTACTGCCGAAAAACCCTTAAAAGTTATGGTAGATGACCCAAATTTTGCATGAAGATTTTAGAATCCATCATTATTAAAAATCAAAACAATCCATTACAAAAAATATATTTACCTACGAAATAATGGTATTTTTTTATGGAGGGGCAAATTTTAGGATATGCACTAAAGAAGATTTTTGTTCATCTTAGGAATAAGTGCTAATAGGCTAATTTTTTCATTTTAATCTTTGTTTGGATATTCTTTAACTACCCTCAAAAATCTAAAAAAAATCTCATGTCCGCAAGTCCTAATTTTCTTGGTTTGAAGATAAGGTGCAGATTTTAAAAAATGAATAAGAAAAGTTTAAATTTTTATATGTATACCAACATAAGCGACATGATTTAAAGGTTTTTGTTTAACACTTATTCCAACAAAACTCACAAACAAGTCAACCTGACCATCCCTGAAAAGTTAAGCACCTTATTCATGTTGATCTGACACAAATATCTGAAGTGTAGTTTTTCAATAAATAATATGGCCTTCAATACATATCTATACATTTCTATCCAATTTGTTATGGATTAATATTTCGATTTATTCAGGAGATATAAGAAAATGACAAGTCACAAGTTTTCATCAAAAATGTTTATAAAAAAAACGATTCAATAATAAAATAAAAAAATAGGTACACAAAACAGAAAAATTGAAAAAAATTGACAATGTGATAATTTAATGATATCACTAAAATAATAATTTTCTACATCCGTATAGAGGTAATGAGAAACAAAGAAGAATTTGGATAAACATATATTTATGATTGTATATATATATAATACTTTAATGACAAAATGATTGCATGACACCATTATTATTAATTTGCAGAATTGTTTCTAAATTTTAGTTTCAAAATGAATATAACATACAAATATATTATGTATGTACCTTTTACATACATAATATCATCATGCATTCATATACGAGAGTTTTTTTTTTCAAATTCAAAACAACTGAATTTCTATTGTTTTCTTTTTTAAGGTAAATTTTAACTTAATTTTTAAAATCGAGTTCATTTTTATTCAAATCAATGCTCAAATTCTATTTGAAATCAGTTGACTTTGTTTCTATGGATTTAATCGAATCTACTGTTAAATATGTGTGTGTGCAGTGCAACCACATGGGAATGCAGAGCAGAGGTAATTTAAATTCAAATGCAATTTTTGTCATTGAAAAATAAATAGACCGGAGGTATATACATTGCTTCCGAATAGAATGCATATGATATGTGTTTTTCTATATTCATTCATATAGGTAATATTTAATTGGATAGAAAATATATAAAACAAAATAATATAATAATGTCAAATATTATGTAAAAACGAAAAACATGAAAATGCCAATGGATATTTTAGTGGTCAGCTTGTGGTAGTTTGATTTTAAGTGAACAAAGACATTTCATAATTTACAAAAACTTGTTAAGACAAAAAAGACCAAATATTTTCAATCCAATCAATTTATTTCGTAAAGTAATTGTATTTTTATTTCATAACTCTACAACAAAAAAACTATCTCATCTCTGAATCTCGAGGAAGGCGCCAACAGCATTCCATTGACAGTTAATTTTTTTATTTCGATGCTAATTGATTGTCTTCGACTACTTTATGATGAAATTCGTTGAGTTTCGGAATTAAAAAAAAAATATACATACATATACCCAAGTAGGTATCAAGTATGAGTTCAACAGAATATGGTGAATGATCCACTTAAACGATTAAGATTACTGCCAATTTCAAAGTTAAATGTCTCAAGGGTTTGAGTGTTCCCTGTGGAGTTGTCAAGAAGTTTTTTTTTTTTTCTTTCTTTCATCATGTTACAACTTACATATAGTCCCTTAAGGGCTCTGTTTCATTTAAATTACATTGATTATTTCTGACGCCAGTCTTACATATGTTTGTATAAATGTGAGTTTGGTACAGACTTTGTGTGTTCCTTGACCTTGTTTTCTTGTCGAAGAAGAAAAAAATTATAAATGTCAATGAATGAGAAGTAGTTCTTGTGTTGGTATTCTGTATGATTTTTTGTTTTCAAGTTGAAGTTATATGACAGATGTGTTTTGTCTTGGAAAAAGAAATTTTAAATAACAATTAATCAATCAAGTTGTAAGAGTGAAAGATTTTATTGAGGGTGGGCTCTATGAATGAAATTGAAATGCAGTCATTTAAGATATTCCAGTCAAGACGCCAAAGCATGACATCAAACCATAAAAAATAATCTTATTATAGAAACTAGACTCATTCAAAAATATTGTTTCAAATGATGAAAAAAAAAAATCATGTGTGCTATTCACACGTGGTTGAAGTGAAACCTTAAAAATCATTTAAAAAAAATCGAAAAAAATATTACTTTTTTTTATTCCATCACTTTTTTTATATGACAACGTACAATAAATTTTATACCATCTGAAAGCTTATTGTTTCAGCTCAAAATATTTATATCGACCATTTCTATACAACATCTACAAAAAAGAGCTAGAATTTTGTTTAACCCAATTAGTTTTCATAAAAAAAGCAAAACAATCAATCTCTGTTCTCTTCTAACGCCATTAAATCCATTTTTTAAAAGACAACCTGTAATAAATTTTATATCATTATTATTTCACCTTTTATATGACGCTTCAATCATATTTCTACCATGCCTACAAAAAAAGTAAGAATTTTTTAAAGCCAACCATGTCGAAATTTCAAACTGAGATGACGGTACTTCCTCTACTGCTGGCTTGTCATCCACAGAGAAAAATAGCCCACATAAAATAGAACAAAAACAATAAGATTTCTCTATGGTTTTCATCCAAGAAGGAAACCTTATTAAAACAATCGGGTTTTCCTTATTGTTTTAAAATCTGCAAAAAAATAAAAAAAACGATGACCAGGCTGGGAATCGAACTGGAGACTTCAAATCATTAGTCGCCCACCTTACCACCTGAACCAACCTGCCATGAAAATATTGATCGCGATTTTTGTTCTAGTGCTAAGTTGCAAAAAAAATCAACTTTTCAATCAAATTTTAATAAGATTTTCTCTATAAAAATAATAAGAAATCTCCTTAAAAAAACCTTATTGATCGTTGATTTTAATAAGATTTCCTTATGAAATGTATGGACGGTAAAACAATATGGCAATTTGTTAGTTTTTAGCGGGTCATATTTTTCTCTGAGATCGGCAACAAATATTCACAGGTGTTTTGAGGTATTTTTCAAGTTTTTCAATTAAAGATTATATAACTTGTAGAGCACGTACCGTTATGTGTGATATATTAAATGAAAGGTAATATTATCAGCATGCGTATTAAAGTAAAATAAATTTGTTATGTGATCTAGATCAAAAGATATAACGTGTTTAGAAAAAGAATATCTTTTCACCGTTATCTCAGAATTTTGAATATGAAATTAATTGAAATTTTTCAAAATCATAATTTATTTAATTACCTACATATCTACTATATAAATTTCATTCATCTATTCAAGTAAAACAAAAAAGTTATGATCAATTGATTTTTCGTGTCGCTTTTTTGTTTCATCTTGTTTCAAATCACTACGATACTAAAGAAGTTTTCACTTCAAAAATCATTCTTAAGTTACAGCCCTTAATATTAATATTCTTAGTATTAATATGAAGTACTGCAGCATGGCAAATTTGAATTCTTCATTATGATTTACATGGAAAAGATTGTGTTTTTAAGTCTGGAATAATTAATTTTCTTGTACAAAATTGAACTCTCTACGTCTACAAAAAAGTTCTTATGATTTTTTTTAAACCGACGCGGAAAAATTCATAAAAAAAATTTTAGTTGAAAAAAAAAAATAAGAAATTATTGAAAAATTCTATTACGGATTTGACAGTTAAATAAAAGAATCTGTGAAACCAAACAAAAACTTAGAATACTAAAATTTTTTTTGAAAAACCTAATAATTTCGTCGAAAAATTGGACTTCAAAACGCGGCGCGGCGGTAGGTATATCAAAAAATTTTAATAAGAACTTTTTTGTAGAGCGTTAAATTTTATACAATAAAATGATTTAGTTTAGCCTTTATTTTATGAACTATTAAAAAGTTATAAGATTCTTAACGCAAAACACAATCTTTCCTATGTAAATCATATAAGAAATTGAAATTTTCCATGCGGCAGTACTTAATATTAATATTAAAGGATATAACATATAACTTTTACAGGATTTTTTTTTTCATCATTTTCAACAATATTTTTGATAGATATAACTTTGAACAGAAAAAATTTTTAGTCAGTCTATTATACATTATGGCTAAGCTACACAACGAATTTCGTAGTATATCCTTAAAAAAAAAAATCATCCGATGAAATAAGTGTGCCATTAGAGAAACAAATTTTGATAAGGTTTGGTTAAAACTAAGCTAATATAGATTTCTAACTATATCAAGTTCAAAGTTCTACTACATTACGTTAATATTTGCTTATATTTATTGAAGCACAAATCACTTTAAACATATCGCATAGAAGCAACATAAAATATTGTGTTCTCAAATAAAAATTCCATTGTACTTAATTGATTTACTACGGTCTTGAAATGAAACTTAACATAGCCTCAGATAAGATCTTATCATTTATAGACGGTGAAATCATTTTATTAACAAATTTTTCCTAACAGGAATTAAAATAACTCTGGTACAGTTTCTAGTTTTAATGAACTTAAAATTTCAATTCAATTCAATGCCATTTAAAAATAGCTACACAAGGTACACACAACTTTGCACCTGAAAAATCAACAATGTACATCATTATTTGATAGTCAAACAATTGACACAGTTTTTATATATTTTTATCATATGTCTAAAGTATAAGTCATTATTTTTTAACGCATTTTAAAATAACTTAAAGCATTACATTTTATATTAATTCCCATTTTTTTTTTATCACATTAAAAAAAATTTTGGCTCCCAAAATAAAATACACCCTAATGACCCCATACCAAATTCAATAATCTTATTTATTTTAATTAATTATACAGCAACAAAAAAAAAAATGTCAATATAGTATTCAAACTTCAAATGCGGCAAATCAAAATGATAAAATCTTATAAAGAATGGAAATATAAAAGTAATAAAAATGTTCGGTTATCAACAATTTGACAAAATAGGTTTATTTTATTAATTTTTTTTTTTTTAGCATTATACGAGTTCATAGTTGGCAACAAAAAAAGAAATAAAAATATGTATCTTATGTCGTCTGTGCAAAAAATATTTCCATAACAAAGTATTGAAATGTTATCAATATATTTTATTAGCATGACGAAAATTGTGAACCTGGTTTAGAAACTGACTGAATTTATTTAAACACGTGAAAACATATAAAAAAAAAAGAAAATATACAAAACTGGAACTCGATCTTAAAACACTTGTGTGTATAAATTTATTTTATATTTGATTAAAATCGAATCAATCAATATAGACTGCTTTTGTTTGTAACATTGGCAAGGAAAGAATATACAAAAAAAATAAAAGAATAAATTACCACATGTTTTTGAGACACATTAAATGATAACAATCACAATGATGGTAAAATAATAGACCAACTACTAAGCTAATTAAGTTATCTTTCTTTCGTTTTCAAATAAATCTGTCCTGCGTTTTTGGAGCTTTTAATAATGTAAATATGGTAATATGAAAGAGAGTAAAAGGCGAAATTTACAAAGCCTTAGAGCAGGGGCGTACACTCCCTTGGAGCAAGCGGGGCGGTGCCCCGGGGCCCCCGACCGACCCCAGGGCCCCCACTGGAGACAATGCAGAGAAAGAAACTGTTAGCATAAATTGAGTTACGAAGTAACCAGGGAGACAAATTATGTCATTCAGTGTAATGTATAATGCATTAGTAGCCACACAATACATATATGTATATTGATTTTAAAAAAAGGTTACCCCAGGGGCCCCAAAAAAAATAAACTGCTTTTTTAAAAGAAAAATTATAATTTTATCTTAGGGCCCCAAAAAATATTACTTGAAAAATCTTTTCCACCACAAATAATACATTAGGGGCCCCAAAAAAGCAAAAAAATATTATTTGAGGATCCTCAAAAGTGGTTCAAAACAATCAAATGGAAAATTAAATATAAATTCAGGGGCACCAACATAAATACATCAGGGCCCAAAATAAAAACATTATGTTATTGGTGGCATTCCGAATATTACTTCAGAACAGAGGCCCCAATACCTATTAATTTTTTTTTGTAACCAAGGGGCCCCCAAATATCAAAGGGGCCCCAAAATTTAGTCTTACCCTGGGGCCCCGGCGACTCAACGTACGCCACTGCCTTAGAGCCCCCGCACTAGAGTGACCGCAACTCCCATAGAAAAAATTTTTTGTCGAATTTTTTTCGGGGGAACCCCATAAAATGTTCCGCCTTTGCAGATTTTTAGATAGCCAAAATTTCAGCTCGATTGGATAACTCTAAATGGTGCCGAAACTCGCTAAAAGTATCAAAAATCTAGCTCTAGCTCCCAAACAGATCGGGTTATTTTCACTTTTTATATATTTAATTAAAGGTAGTGTTGTTACACATAATTCAGATGCTTAATTTGTTTAGTTTTACTAAAAAAGAAAAATATTGTCATCAATTTAAATTTTCAGTACTTACCACAAAAAGAGCTGAAAAAAACTTCTCGATTTAAAATTAAACTTTTTTTTAACTGTTTTATTCTGCGGATAGGGATAGAATGGATGTTTCTCTATCTCTGGGCCCTCGGGTAGCAAAAGTATGAGGTATAGTCGTGGGGTGAAAGAGCTATTAACAATGAAACTTTCTATGTTATTGGATCGATGTAAGGCATCTGATAGAAATGCTTCTCGCATAATTATAGCTACAATAGAAGCGCTAGGGAAAAATCCAATTGACTTTGTAGTTTCAAAATCAAACTTACATTCAACAAGAAAAAACTTTTGCTTGGTTTAATGCCCCAAGAGCTTATCTGGCTCCTAAACAAGATCTTGATCTTTTGCGTAATTGCATTGAATAACGCAAGATAGACAAAGATATTTCAGAGCAGGCAGGTCTGGCGTTCTTTGACCTTACTTTACCAGATGGCGAACAAAATTAGAAACGGCCAACATAATTTTGAAAACCAGTGAAACGGAAACCAACAGAATAGTAAATCCAAAGCTACAGACACATGAAGATGAACAATTTGTCACAGCAGGGTTAAAAAATATTGTGAACAAAGAAACATTGAACTTTTTCAGCCGATTGAAAATAGACACAAGTTTTCTCAAAGAACCTCCAAATCTTTGGCCCGAAAACCCGCATTTTAAAGAAGGCTTTAAAAAAGTGCAATCACTTAAAGTCGTAAATGACATCACAGAAAGAGGAGTCAAATTAATAACGGATTTTAATAACCTTTTAACTAAAGATGAGGAACAAAAACAATATGTACTTCAAGTAGTCAGTGAGTGCCGAAAATTGTATCCTGATGCTTCCAAAACTACTTTGTAAATCTGTTGATTAAATTTTTTTAGTATTTACTTCATTAATCTTATATATAAAAATGAGTTCGTTAACTGTGTGTGGCCGATAAACTCGCTTTTGGCTGGTCCGATTTTGGTAATTTTTTTTTTATTTGAATGGTATTAATAAGTAGATGGTTTGTATAAAAAAAAAATAATACCTTTTCTCGCATCTTTACACAACTGTCAATATGAACGAGTGAAGAAACACTCTCTCTTTTTAAAAATTTTAACTTAGCTTAATTTGTAAAAAAAATTATTAAGACAGGCTTTCAAAATAATTATTATTGTTTATAGTCTGATTTTGAATATTGTGATGCCTGTCAAGGTTTGAATTAGCTTGAAGCAGAAACTCATAGGGATCCAACGCTTTCTGGTGCATTGGTTGCTCTAATCTAATCAAAAAAGGATAACGTGATATTCTTAATTTTAGGGCAAGGACCCAGTCTAGCATAGATATAGAAGCTTCGAGCCTCGAGCCCGGATAATTACCAGACCGGTCCAATACTTATTTTTTTGTACCGAGGAATAACGTGGCATGCGCTTAACTTTATGGCAAGGATCGCAACTTGCATAAACATAGAAGCTCTGATCCTTTCTCTGCCACCGGGTACAAAGGGGTTAAGTCGTAAATGATAGTTTGCAAAAAAAAAATGCGATTGAAGTTGAGGTAATGTATGAAAATCGATGAATTTTTGAGCATTGATCCTCTTATTTTTATAGGAAAGATTTGCTCTAAATTTATGTTTTTAAAACCAAATAAAAGAGAAAAAAGAGATTATTCTTATTTCATCAAAACCCGAAAATGCAATTTTGTGACTTGACCCCTTTGTACCCGGCGGCAAAGAATTATTGGCTGTTCTGCTATTTAAGTGCTGTTCTGCTATTTCAGTTAAAGGCTCCAGACCAACACAAAAATGAGCTTGGGAACGTTTTGATTCTACGATTTCAGAATAGGCTCGAGGCTCGAAGCTTCTATACCTATGCAAGACTGGGTCCTTGCCATAAAGTTAAGAATGTCACGTTATTCCTTGAAATACAAATTTAAGTATTGCACCGGTCTCATAATTCTCCCGGCATGAATTCCATAGGAAACGTCTTTTGGGGCTTATCCCTTTTTGTACGTTATTTTGTATCAAAAAGTATGAATTCTTTGACTTTTTTTAAGGCAATCCTTATCAACATGATAAGCGCAGGTAAATGGGACAGAAAAAAAGTTCAAGACATTTAGACAAAAACCAAAAATTTTATTTTTTTGCTTGGGCCTAATAATATGGCAAGGCTTTTTGATACACACCATTTTTTGTTTTTGCATCTTTGATATATGTAAATATAGCATATGGTTTTCTTACTCGCTAACAGCCAACATATATGTAGTTGACAATGGGAAAAAACAGGATTCACTAAATTAATACCACATATTTTTAAAGATAGACCTTATTTATGGTTATAGCAAATGCCAATGTTACAGAAAATTGAAGACGCTTAAATTCAAATGGGAAAACTGACAGAATCATTGGACCTTGAGAAATCAACACATCTTCGCCTTTGAATTTTCCACAAAAAATGGTAGCTTCAATTAGCCATTAACTTCTTCAAGACAAGTCTTGTACATTGCAAAGTTTAGGTTGCTGTATGTTCTGAAGCATTATAATGGGCGCTACTACTTTCCGCGCTAGATGATGTGGCGGCAGTCCTGGTATATCCAATGAATTCAAAAATTTCGTTTGGTAATTTAATACAATGCTTTCATTTGTGATAGGGTCAACCGATTTGTTGGCAAAAAAATTGTGTGTTTATATCGTTAAAAATTGTTGCATTGATTTCAGAAACATTTTTTTTGTACCAGCCATTATTGCACGTTACTAAGCCAAGCATGATTTTTGTAATTTGTCTTTATACTTGGAAATACACTTTGAATCAATTCATTTTCTGAATTTACATTACAGTTAAAATTGCTTTGAAGTGTGATTCGGCCTTCAGAATCAAGTGCCATTATTCCATTAACAATGTCCAATAACTGCTTAGATTACAATATTGGTTAATGTTCATTACAATAAACAAGTTTTTTTTCGGTTTAAATTTATTTTTAAATAGGTTCTATTTTTTTAAAAGTGCACTCAGCGAAGCGGGTGGGGTTAGCTAGTTATGTATAAGAAATGTAACACGATGTTATTTTTTGTTTTGTTTTTTAGGCCGTGTGTGAATTGCGTAAAATAGTTCACATAGTGTAAAATATTTGACACTGTTGAGGTGAATAAAAAATTTTCAGCTGTTAAAAATTTATTGGGCTCTGGGACCTGGTTAAATTTGAGTTAAATTTTGCAGATGGTTTTGTTTTGTTTTTTATTAAAAAGGAGTTTCATAGCAGAAAAGCGGCAGAGAAAAATATTAAACAATAAGCCATACAGCTGAAATTTTTTTGTTCACCTCAATAGTGTCAAAAATTTTACACAGTGTTAACTATTTAACGCAATTCACACACAGCCTTAGAATTCTGTTAAATGTTTTGTTTTTTTAAATAAAACAGTTTAAAAAAAAAGTTTCATTTTAAATCGAGTTTGCACTTCAGCTCTTTTTGAGGTAAGTACTGAAAATTTAAATTGATGACAAAATTTTTCTTTTTTGGTAAAACTAAACAAATTTAGCATCTGAATTATGTGTAGCAACACTACCTTTAATTAAATATATAAAAAGTGAAAATAACCCGATCTGTTTGGGAGCTAGAGCTAATTTTCTTCGAAAAACAGTGAAAAAACAGAGTCGGCACCATTTAGAGTTATCCAATCGAGCTGAAATTTTGGCTATCTAAAAATCTGCAAAGGCGGAACATTTTATGGGGTTCCCCCGACCAAATTTCGAAAATCGATTTCTTGCGGTCACTCTACCCCGCACACTACAGAGGTTCTATTGGCTGATAGTTAAATCGGGTTGGGTCTACTTGTGTACGTGCAGTCAGCACACTAAAAAGCGGCTTGATAGGAAATATATTAGTTTGAAGGCAATTGTCAACAAAAAAATCTTTTTTTTTGATCATTCAAACTTTTTTATCGGTCGATATTAAATCGTTGTAGTGTTTGCACTCTCATATATTTTATTACTGATCAAGAGCCTGACTTAACTATCGGGCGATAGAAAGTCTGTAGGGGGCCTAGAAATGATTAATAATTACATAGTTTACAAAAGAAGTTCAGCAGAATCTCAGAGAATAGTGAATTTCATTCAGATGAATCAATCGAAATAGTATTTGAAACAAGATATAAAAATGATGTAATTAGGTATATTTTAGTGATGGGAACTATCGAATAAAAACTATCAAACTATCGATACCTAGTTGTAAAATATTCATTCATTCGATAGTTTAAATCATTCATTAATTCATTCATTTAGTTACTATTTTAATTCGAATAGTTTTTTCATTCGATAATTTTTTCATTCGAATATTTTTTTTTATTCGATAGTTTTTTTATTCGAATAGTTTTTTTATTCGATAGTTTTTTCATTCGAATAGTTTTTTCATTCGATATTTTTTTCATTCGAATATTTTTTTCATTCGATAGTTTTTTCATTCGAATAGTTTTTTCATTCGATAATTTTTTCATTCGAATATTTTTTTTATTCGATAGTTTTTTCATACGAATAGTTTTTTCATTCGATAATTTTTTCATTCGAATATTTTTTTTATTCGATAGTTTTTTCATTCGAATAGTTTTTTCATTCGATAATTTTTTCATTCGAATATTTTTTTTATTCGATAGTTTTTTCATTCGAATAGTTTTTTCATTCGATAATTTTTTCATTCGAATATTTTTGTTATTCGATAGTTTTTTCATTCGAATAGTTTTTTCATTCGATAATTTTTTCATTCGAATATTTTTTTTATTCGATAATTTTTTCATTCGAATATTTTTTTTATTCGATAGTTTTTTCATTCGAATAGTTTTTTCATTCGATAATTTTTTCATTCGAATATTTTTTTTATTCGATAGTTTTTTCATTCGATAATTTTTTTCATTCGAATATTTTTTTTTTTCGATAATTTTTTCATTCGAATAGTTTTTTCATTCGATAGTTTTTTCATTCGAATAATTTTATTCGATAGTTTTATTCGATAGTTTTTATTCGAATAAATAAATGAATGAACTATTCGATAGTTCAAATCATTCGATAGTTCCCATCACTAGTATAATTTCTACAAAATTTTCTCCTGTCTTTGTAGTACCTAATCCAAAATTATAAATATTTTGCTTCTCCTTGATGAAATGTCAATTTGACATACCTTGTAACGAATTAAATGTATACCAAACCAACCTTATCTTCAAACAACGAACCTTTAAAAAATCAAGTTCAACGATTCTTTTCTTACAATCATTATTTTAAAGAAACCCTTGTTAAAGGCGTGTTAAAAAAAACGAACGTGTTCTTTGCACAACATTTGATAAATTCCCACCTGTACCCTTATACAATGCACATTTGTGCGTGCATTGAACTTTTCTTATAATAATTCTACTGGTACTTTTAAACACGTCCATCAAATAACGTGATGTATCCCTAAGGCCCCATATAATTAGATAAATCTTTAAAATTAAGCGTGCAGGGCGGACATTCACTTTTGGTTTTTTTTCCTTTTTTTTTTGTTCCAACTTTTCACTTCCTTCATCCTAAGACCTTATAATTTAAACGAAAAAGGATTGATAAATATTTAATTAAAATACTTATTCCACCAAATAATAATATGACGTATAATATTTTGTTTAAATGAAAACTCCCAAAGAAATTTGGCACAACTCCCCCAAGGAGATACGGTCGCACCCATATTTTCAAAGGAAAGAGAAAAAACTTAAAAAAAATAGACGCATTTATTTACATTGACACCCAAAATGTATTTCAAAGTAGGCCGCAGACAAGTTGACCTCCTCCTCTGTCTCATGCCACAAATTTGAATGCCCATTAAATTTAACCCCAAGCTAAAATAACCACCTACATGCAGAGTGTGGTGTCTATATATGCCACCCTTGTGCTCTGATAGAAACTGATACCGTCAAAACAAATAACGAGAAAAACTGTCTCTCAAAGGACATTATGTATGGCTTCAAGTACACAAAATATGTACACAAACACACATATAAATACATACAAATAAAGAGATATATAAATATTTATACTATATTCAAGCAAAAAAGGATATCCTTTTTCTTATGGCTTAGCTTTTCGTCGTCGTCATCGTTGTTTTTTGTTATCTTCATTATATTCATATAGGCCTATTTTCACTTTCACATAACCTGACCAAGCACGTTATGAACAACGACAGAATTAAAGTTTTTAAAAACAAGGTCACACAACTCGTTATTCGCCCAAAGCATCAACGAAGGCAAATTAATGGAGTTAAAAAAATAATATTGGTCTTGTTGATTCCTTCTGTTGTAGAATTTGGTTTTAGCTCAAATATTTAGACAGGAGGCATTTTTGAAACTTATTAAAGCCTTTAAATATTAAATTTTGAAAAAAGTGGTTGTTTGTAAATTCGGTTGAAGGACGATAATTTTACGTGATAATGTCATAGGTTATGTAAAAAGAAGAAAAAGGATTTATTGTAAACAATAGTTTTTCATGAAAAAAAAAAAACAAAAAAAAATTAAACTTTTCTTCTTCCATCGACCTAATGTCCATATTTTTATATAACAGCCTATAATAAATTTTATATCATTTAATGGCTTATTATTTCAGCTTTAATAATATGCCTCAATCATATTTGTACGAAGTCTACAAAAAAAGTTTAAAGCCAACCTTTTCGAAGTGAGATTACGGTACTTCTTATTCTTACACTGGTGGTTGTTTATAATAGGCAACATTACTCCACATGTATCTTGTGATAATTTGTAGCTTGTAGTCTGTACCCTTATGTGTGATATATCAAATGAAAGGTAATATTATTTTTATGCGAAATAAAGTTAAATCAAATTTCTATGAGCCCTAGGTCAAAAGATGCAACGTGATTAAATATAAAATAACATAATTTTACCATTATCTCAAAATTGTGAATACGAAATTCATTGAAATTGTGTATAATTATGAATTAAACTTGTTTATTTATTAAAGAAAAAAAGATATAAATAAAAACCAGTTGAAAACGGTCAAAAAATCTGGATAAACCAAACCTTGTTTTTCCCGTTATTTGGTTAAAATCATTTTAGAAATTCAATTTTTAATACACGCATTGCGCATCAGTAATACCTATTAGTTTTGTAAGTTTGAGATTTTTTTAATCCTTAAAAAAAAATTAATAAAAATAATAAAACCGAAAAAAAGGCTAAAAAAGTAATTTTTTTTTCAAAAAATTCATATTTTGAAATCAAAAACTTTAAATAAAAAATATAACATCTTTCAAATTGTCAAAAAAACATTTTCCCTTTATATAATTCCGTTGTGTCTTTCATAGCTTAGTTTTGAAATTTTCTTATAACATTCTTGTATTAAAAATTAAATTAATCTATTGATTAAAAAAGAAATTCATCTCTTTTTACCCCGATTTACCCTATTTTATGATTGAATTTTTGAAAAATTCGTAATTTTTTTATTCATCTTTAGGTTATTACCTTTCAAATAAGCTTTAAAAGATTTTTGTATCTCTAATAGTTTATTTTTAATTTTTAATTGCAATTTATGCCACACTGCTAAAAATTTCAGGCGGAACGGGAGAAAATGGCTTAGCTTTTTCGTGGATGCTGCCATGGTCCATCAATTTACAAGACGTTATCACGTCAAAATGTGTATATCTGATCTATTAATTGTTTGTTATTTGTGGTTTACTTAAAGGGTCACTCTGGTGTATGTGTAACTTTTTTTCTTGATTGAGATTTTATTAACGTTATCTTTGGCTCAATGAATTTTTTATTTTTATATTTCAAATTGTTGGGGAATCTATTGTTTTTTTATATAAACGGTAAAAATATAGTCTCCCATCAAAGATGTTCAAATATTTTGTTTGTAATGCTTTTAAATTCGTTTCACATGACATGAAATACATCTCACTGCATGCCAAATCAATATCCTTCAGTCAATATTTAATTTAAAAAGTTTTTCATAAGCTTGTCTTTTCGTCCATTTGTGTGGGGGTATTTATTTCAAAAAGCAATTTGCTATCTTTGCACGAACAAACCACCAAAAACAACCCTCATGTTTTTTTCTGTCCTTATTTTAACCCAGAAGAAGAGAAAAAAAAAATGCAAACCCCCATAATGTCATGAGGTTTTTTTCTTTGTTTAGCAATTCCCTAGCACTGAATTAATTCAATGGATAAAGATATATTTTTTCAAAGAGTTTAAGCAAGAAAAAAGTCCACAAAATAAAAGATAAAACACCAAATAGGAGCAGATAAAAGAAAAAAAAAAAAAAACAATTCCAACCAGCGTTGTGTCTGTGTATATAGGAGAGAGAGAGCAGAAAAAAAGGCTCTCAACGACTGACAAATGCGGTCGTACACCTGAATGAAGAATTGCTGGTCTACAAAAGCAGCAACAATATATCCCTAAAGATGTCTTTTTTTTTTTGTCAGCGAGGATTTTTTGTCAATTTATTATTTTTTTTTTTTCAACACCCACAATCTATCCTACTCTGCGTTGTCTTACACTTTTTTTATGTTGATATTTTAACTTTTCATCCTGTTGCTATTAAAATATGCAAATATACAGACAGCAGAACTTGAAACAACCACACGAGATGATCATTTTTTGTTTTGTTTTTCTTTTATTTATTTTCCATCAGAGATAAGCTAATGTATTTTATGTGTTTCAGAGAAATATCAATAAAAAAGAATAAATTTTCTTAGCCAAAGCTAGAAAATATTCACGAGTGTTATATTTGTACCTACGAAGTAACAGTTAAGACTGAGTTAATTCAAAATTCACAAAATTTGGTAAGACAATTCTTGAATAACCGAACAGTTGTTTTGATGTTTTTTTTCGAGTTTGCCTAACTCATATATGGATTGAGTTTTTTTTTTGTTTGTTAAAATTTTACTATTAAGAGTGTTAATTACGAAAAAGACAGAGGTTGTCTTAAGCAGTTGGTAAGGAGAGTACCTATGTTGTAACACGTAACATTAAAAAAAAAAAAACTAATTTTTACTTACTTTTTTGCTGTATTAATGGGATACCATTAATATTTTAAGGAGTATTTAACTTACCTGAAATGAAAAAAAAAAAATTATTTTAAAAATTTAAAATGCTTAGAAAAATTTTTTTTTTAATTAGAGCTAAAATTGAAATTTAGAAAAAAGCAAAGTAAATTGAACGAAACCTTACGTTCATAAATGGGAAATAATTTCCAAGAATGAGTCCCATGTACTTATTCCTGATCTCCAACCATGTTCTTCAATAATTTGTTCATTTATATAATTTTTTTTTTTATTTTTAATTTTTATTTTATTAAAACCCAAATTAAAAAAAAGTATTTTCAAAATATTGATTTCTTAAAAAATAAATTTCATAATTTTGTTTTTGAATTTTGAATTCCAATTTTTGCTTAATTTTGTTTTTATTTATATTTAATTTGATAAAAATATTAAAACTGAATTTTTCTAAGATATTTTTTTTTTTTGGAAAGTCCTTTATTGACCAGAGAACTATGATTGTATGTATATTAGGGTGGGTCAAAAAAATCGAAATTCATTTTTTTCGATTTTGTACTCCGAAAAATCGATTGCTTGACACCTCTAGAATATACACACCAAATATGAGCTTTTTATATTAATGGGAAGGTCCTCCGCTTAGCAATTTTCCATTTTTACATCAAGCTTCTACGAAAAAAAAATCATTTTTTTATTAATTGTTTTTTTAGCAAATTTTTTTTACATATTCTTGTAGAAAATTGAACGCTCTACAAAAAAGTCCTCAAACACTTTTTTCAATTATCTAACCGTTTAGTAGATATTTGAGGTCCAAAAATCGAGAAAATCTTTAAAAATTGGTTTTTGTTCTAAATTGTGTAACAAATTAAAAAATTATAATAATCAAACGCGCATGACATATTCTTATAGGAAACAGATTGCTCCATAAAAAAGATCTTTATAACTTTTTTCATTAATCTAACCATTCTAAAGATATTCGAGGTCAAATTTAAAAAAAATAATAAAAACAATTTTTACTTTTAAAAATTTTCCAATTCACTGAAACCTCATTATTTTCAAATAAACAAGATGTTTTCTTGTAGGGGCTTAAACGTTCTACAAAAAATTCCTTGGCATCAGATATTCGTATCCAAATCGCAATGCATACGGGTCATAAGAAAACTATTGAAATCAGTGGGCATACGAATATCTTCTAAACGGTTAAAGCAATCAATTTGATGCCAAGGAATTTTTTGTAGAACGTTTAAGCCCCTACAAGAAAACATCTTGTTTATTTGAAAATAATGAAGTTTCAGTGAATTGGAAAATTTTGAAAAGTAAAAAATGTTTTTGTAATTTTTTTTAACTTTGACCTCGAATATCTTTAGAATGGATTAATAAAAAAAGTTAATAAGACCATTTTTGTGTAGCAATCTGTTTCCTACAAGAATATGTCATATGCGCGTTTGATTATTATAATTTTTTAATTTGTTACAAAATTAAGAACAAAAAACGAATTTTTAAAGATTTTCTCGATTTTTTGACCTCAAATATCTACTAAACGGTTAGATAATTGAAAAAAGTGTTTGAGAACTTTTTTGTAGAGCGTTCAATTTTCTACAAGAATATGTAAAAAAATTTGTTAAAAAGACAATTAATAAAAGAACGATTTTTTTTTTGTAGAAGCTTGATGTAAAAATGGAAAATAGCGAAGCGGAGGACCTTCCCATTAATATAAAAAGCTCATATTGGTGTGTATATTCTAGAGGTGTCTAGCAATCGATTTTTCAGAGTGCGAAATCGAAAAAACGAATTTCGATTTTTTTTTGACCCACCCTAATGTATATTGTTTTTAGTTAAGACCAAAAACTAACTTTTTTACAAAATTTCAAATTTACCATTACCTATGTATACAAAATCGAAATTCATTCGATATTTACTTTTAATTTTGAGAAATACAAATTTAAAATTTTGTAAAAAAAGATGTTTAATTAAAAACAATTTACATAATTTTGTGGTCAATAAAGGACTTTCCAAAAAAAAAAAAAAAAACAAAAATATCCACAAATTTGATTCAAACTGTTAAATTTAAAAGTAATTTTATTACAATGAATTTTTCTTCTGGAGGGAGCATAAAATTTCAAAAAAAGGTTCTATTCTAGGTAGGTACCTACCGTTAATAATGATGTTCAAATGAAAAATTATTTCACAAACTTGATTTTTTTTATTAAAACCATTTGTGACTGTTTTGATGAATTTGCGCAATGTCTTGAAAATTGTATATGAAAAGTTTCCGTTCTGAGAAAATATTAAAAACAAAACAAGACATAACAAATAAAACTACTTTCATAGTTTCATAAAAATCATCTGTACTATTTGTAAATTCTTTTGGACAAAGATGAGAAGAGAGTCTTATGAAGTAAAGTTCGAAAAAATATAAAAAATCAATTTATTGTCACGAAATTTTTTTAAGAAAAATATTTGCAAAAAATTGTTTATTTTTTTAGTTCTACTTCCTTGTAAAACAAATCAAATTTTTAAAAATTCCGAGTGTTGGACCAGTTTTCAAAAAAAAAAACTTCATTAAGAGTAAATAAAAAAATTAAATAAAGTAAATTAAACATAAAAGAAAAATGTTAAATATATCAGAAATTATTGCACCAATTTTGCGATAAAATCAAAAACAACTAAAACTCAATTTAAATCTAGCATATTCATCCTCTTTTTTGTAGTTTTTTTTTCAAATTCGGACTGCTGTCAACAAATGTCCAACATTTGATAAATTTTTGAAGAAGTAATATGAATTAAGCGTTAAAATATTCCAACAAAAAAAAGTTACGCATACACCACAGTGACCCTCTAGTTAAACAGTACAAGTATAATTCACCAAAACACTACAAATACCTTAAATTTTGTATAAATATAAAATAACAAGTTATTATTGTTGTACCCCGTGGTGCAATGGGTATTGTCGAGCAAGAGGTTTTGGGCTTCGAAACTAGCCTCCACCATCTAGACTGTAACGCGGAAAATTTGAATACTCTCTTCCCTCGCATTCTCTATGATTCAAATGCCATGGTTATTGTAATCTCAAGTTCAGTGTTTTTTTTTTTTTTTACGAATGCATAATATCTCCCAATTAAAAGTAATAGAAGTCTAAAAACTTGTGACATTCCTGAAAATATGCACTCTTGAAATTAAAAATTTCTCCCCAAAAACTACTTCATTCTTTTTTTCTCATTTTTATTTTAAAATCACTGTTTTAACATTCTATTGCGTACAATTAGGGTGGCATAATTAGAAACAAACAAAAAAAAAATCCCTCATGGCATGCGATATTTCACAGCAATAATTGCAATTCGCAACAATGCATTTTTGTTCACCATAGCATAATTTTAGGATGACAATATTCTACACTTTATTTCAATTTCAACTGCCATCTGCATGAAATATGAAAAAGCAAAACAAAATAAAAAAAACTGTTACACACAAGTGCTTTCAAAAAAAATGAAAAAAAAAATATATTTCCACCTCAAAAATTTACAACAGAATAAATACGAAAAATTTCACAAACAGTAGTCATCACAGTGCAGAGCATATTTTCACATTGCACCGAGCAATTGCCACACATTCATGTCTAAAACATTCTTTTCCTTGTTTACTGTTTGGTTATTGTTGCTCTGTTTTTCTCTCAGCTGCTGGTAGGTATTTTTCGATCCGAAAAAAAGTTTGCCACAAAAAAAAAAATGAAAAAAAAAAAAAATAAAAATCCGTGGAAAATCGCTTTAGGCATTTTAGTCATCATCTTGCTCAACAGTGTAAAATCTTTTGTATCTTTAAGCTGCTACATATCGCCACAACATGTAGAAATGGAAATGGTATACATTCTTATATCCTTATATACCTTTTCATAGCCTTCGAAAAAATTTCGTATTCAAACGATAAAAATGATTCAAAGTCAGTGAATATTGGCAGTCACGTAGCCAAATTAGGGGGTTAAAAGGGACCTTTGCAGGATGGAGGAGATTCGACAGAATTTGAGAGCACTCTTTGCTGAGAGTTATGTTTGTATCTCATGATGAAAACACTTCATGAAACCATTAAAAGAAAGTTCTCTGAATGCTTAAGAAAACCCAACGGACTTTAAAGATTCGATAGCCTCAGTAAAATTTTATAATTTTCAACCTGTGCTTGTGCTGTGATTTTGTATTTTTTTTATTTGCGTTTTTGGGATTTCGAAATTTGAACTCTTCGAATTTTTAAATTTCGGATTTTTGGATTGTACCTACGAATTTTTGGACTGCAGACGATAAATTGTGTGTATTTTCGGTAGTATATTATGATTTTTCGTCACTTTTGGTCAACTTATGAAGAGTTTAAGATTTGAAATTTTGGGGCTTTTCGGAATTTCGAGATTTAATATTTTTTTTATTTTCGGCTAAAAAATTTTTTGAATTTCTGGTTTAGATTTTTTGAGAATTCTTGATTAATATGTTCCAAATTTAAAGTTTTTGAAAGTAACTTTTTCTAAACTTTAGATTTGAAAGGTTTTTTAGATTGTGGATCTTAGCAAAATTTGGGCTTTCACCTTTGTTGAAGTTTTGGGGTTATCAGTTTTCTAGATTTTGCATTGATCGTGCTATCGAGATTTCAGGTTTTCTGGTTATGAAATTTTGTTGGTTTTTGGGAAATTTGGTTTTGTAAATTTTAAACTTTCAGGTTTTTTTGTCTATCTTAAACATTTAAGGAGTTATGTGGTTTGGAATCTCGGGTGTAGGTACTGGGTAATTTGGTATTGGTATTTTATGCTTGGTGGAGAGTCGTAAGAATATGTTCTCTGTGTTTATTGGTTTACACCTGAAAATGAGATAAACGATTTTTAAATTTTTAAATTGTGGGTCTTATTGGAATTTTGGGCTTTTGATTTTTTTAATATGTAGTAGGATTAAGGCTTTGTGGAATCTATGGTACCTATTTATTTTTTTAGAATCCTGAATTTTATTTTTTAGCGATTTCAGATTTTTGGATCTTTGTGATTTGGGTTTCCCGTATGCTGCCTTATTTTCAGTTTTTGCCGGTAGTGAATTTTGAGGCTGTCTGAATTGTGGAAATTTGGGTTTAATGTCTTTAGAATTTTTCTGTGAATTTTGAGATATTGAGCTTTATGAAACTCAGTATAAAACGCTTTTTTGACTTCTTTTTTTCAGTTTTACTATTTTTGGTGCAGTTTCATTCTGCAAATAAGGGTTTCATTGTATTAAATTTCCAGGATAGTTTTGTTGATTTTGAGCATGAGATATTTTTGATTTTGCGAATTTATAAGTTTTCGGATACTTAATTTTCGAGATTTTAATCTTTCATTTTTTTTTGGGCTTTTTGAATTTTTTCAAGTTTTGGCTTAGAGGACTTTGGGATATAGATTAAGTCTAATGAGATTATTTTTTTTTGGGTTTTTGGTTTTCAACGTTTTGAGCTAATTGTAATTTTGAATTTCAGGGTTTTGAATGAAAATGAGTTTCATATGGATTATGAGTTTCCTGGATTTAATATTTTCTATTTTGTATATTTTATTTATTTTTTTCATGGTTTTTTCCTTCACGTTTGTCAGAACTTCGGTTTTAAATTTTTTTTATTTGTGTCTGTTTTCTCAGTTCAGAAGATTTGAGAGAGATTTTTTTTTTAATTTAATATTTTCTAATTTTGGTATTCTCAATTTTATTATTTTCGGGATTTTTGGATTTTGCTTTTGGGATTAGGATATTTTCGATTATCTGCATTAAAAAAATTTTAAATTTTTTATTATTGGTAGTTTTCGGAATTTCGAGTTTTCTCAGTTAAGAGTGTCTAAGGATTTTGACTTATAGCAATTGTGGAATTTTTAGCTTAGAATATTCAAGTTTTTAGAGATTTTGTGTAGGTATTTTTAATTTTAGATTTCGGAATTCAAATATATGAAAATACAAAGTTTTTTATTTAGGTTTATCGGAATTTTTAGCTGTATTTTGTTATAAATTCACAGAAATCAGAAAAATATTGTTTACTTATTTTTTAATTTTTCGATCTTTCAAAATATTAGGTATTCTGCTTTTAAGAATTTTCCTATGTTTGTGGTCGAGATTTTTCATTAATTCCGACTTATGAAATTCTGATCGCCATAAAAAATTTGTTTTCAAAATTTTAAGTTTTCAGGTTTTTGGGTTTTAAGTATTTTTAATGCTCCAAACTTTAAGACTTTGGAACTTAAAAAAAAATTTTTATTATTTTGGATTTAACGTTTCTGTTAACCTCCTCTTCAATGTATTAACCTGAGACAAAAAAAAAATGGTTTGATAACAATTTTCCCCCCCTTCTTTTGAAGACTATGCTAGCGGGACTGTTCACTGTATTTGAATTTTGATTGTGTATTGTTCAACAACGGTAAAGGGTTAGGTAAAGTAAATAATACAAAATTCTTTTGGAAGCCTGAAGCAACACATTATATATATGCCATTCAAACAGTCCAAAAATCTCATCTCATTTTTGAATATCAAAACACAATACAAAAAAATGAATCTACCTTAACTGAGTTCTATGACGAAGTCATTCAAACAAGAAAAAGGCACAAACATCAAGAAAAAAAAAATGTTTCAGAAATAAGATTTAAAATCAAAATCCTTGACTAGTTAAAGAGAGACTATACCCAAACTCAACTCGTCACGATCATAGTTCTCGCCTCAGATGAGTCGTCGTTTTCGTAGTCCTAGTCACACTTTGTTGGATTTTATATATGATGGAATGGTGTGGTGTGGAAATGGTGCTTAACCCTTAAACCCCTAAGACCGTCTACAGACGGTCTTCGCTTAAACCCAATTGTCTTATAACTGAATAATTTTTCCGCTCCCACCTCCAAAGAAGTTTTATGCAGATTGAATTTACCTCTACAACAGTACCAGTTTGAAGCCTATGGGTAGAATAGTTCTATAGATATAGTCAATTCTATCAAGAATTTGATGCGAAAAGGTGTAAAAATTAATTGGAAAATTTGGTCAAATTAAATTATTAAAAAAAATATTTTCCAATAGTTCAATCAACACGGGAATTTTTTGGTAAATAATGAGGTATAATATTTTCCTATATTGTTTTTTATTTGATTTGTGAAACACAAAATTTTTGTGAAAATCGAATTTTTGTGAAGACAGTCTGTAGACGGTCTTAGTGGCTAAGCAATGAAAAATTGTCCAAAATTGTCCACCAAAGTCTTATTGGTTCTTAGTTATTTTGTCAGTGTTATTTCGTTTTTTTTACCAGAATCATAAGTTTTTTATGCTTTTTTTCAGTAAAATAATAATGTCTCGTCGGAGTGATAGAAACAAGGCTTGTGATAGGTGGAAAAAAGTAAATCTATCTGCCTTCAATGACGAAGAAATTGCAGATGTGAATCCGAAGATTATAACAAGGTTTTCAAAAAACACATTGGAGATTTGGACTATAGTTGTGATGAGCTTCCACCTGAAGACTGCTTGCAGCTCAAAGACACTTCGTCATTTGTGCTGTTAATTTGTCTTAGAATGTGAGTAACCTCAGCTTGAATTTGATTGACGGATTACCACAAGTGTCAAGAGGAGTTCTAAAAAAAAGTTACACACAATGAAGCTCTTCGAGCTAACTTTATCAGAGCAACAACCAGATGTAGCAACTCTGTTTGAGCCGAAAAAGGACTCCTTCCCCGTTAACTACTGAAGAAGCTTCAGAAGCTTCAACTATGCCATCAGCTGGTGGCTTCAATGGAGCTGGTTAGTATTGCACACATAAGAAAATATGCATGTGCAAGAGTAACAACAAGATGTGGCAACGCCGTTTAAGTCAAAAATATTGGTCGGTCATCGTTACCTGTCGAAGAAGGTTTAAGCTTTTCAATTATGACATCAGCTGGTCGCTTCAATGGAGGAATGAAGTTACGTTTAGGGGGAAAGCTGATTTTCCGCCTGAAATAAAAAAGAACTTCAAACACCTTTTAAGTTTTTCTCATATTTCTCCACCGACACGGTCTAATAGATTTGATAATCCCTCGTAGCAAATGGGGATGATATAAAAAAAGTCAAAACAAAATTCCAGGTTGCCAAACATGGACTCCGAAGGTATATTTGAGTTTTGATTAGTATGTCGATTTTTCCTTATTGCAACTTCGAAGCATTGGAGCGAATATGGGTTTCGGCTTATATCTGACTGTTTATCAAAAAACAAATTTGAGCAAATTCACAAAATATTATATCGTTCAACGACAAGTTTTAACTTGTAAAGAAAGGTGATGTGGGGTAAGATGGGGAACGAAATAAATTTGTACATTGTATAAAATGTTCAAAACACACATTTTGTACCAAATGCAATACGCATAAGTGTTTTTTTCAAAATTAAAGAGCTTTTTATAACATTTCTTAGAAAATAATTTGTTATTTTTAAATGAATAAAACATTTATTTGGATTTGAATCATTTGTTAATTGTTATATATTCTTAGCAGTTAACCACTAAGACCTTCTACAGACGGTCTTCCGTTTTTTCCACCTGGCGCTTCCAGGTGACATTTTTTGGATAAACGGACTTCATATTCGTATTTTTCAGCCTAAAATCATACAAGAATCAAAATTCCTATAAAAAAATATCTAATATTTTAATGTCAGTGGTTTAAGGGTTAAAGGCATAATATAATCGTCAAATTCTCGAATTCAATTTCAACAAAATTGATTATAATCGAATCGGGGCGATGTGTCACGTTCCTTTTCACACTTTGGCGACGATTTTTTTCTATATATTTTTTTTTTTTGTTATTATTCCGAAAGGTAGAAAAATAGAAAAAAAAAAAATAAAATTCAAACGATGACGAAAGATGACATAAGCTAGGCGGCTCTTGTACCATCGCATCGATATGACGGTGGCAGCTCCATGCAACACGAACAAATCTGGGAGGTGGAAAATCACCTTTTGGGACGATTTAAAGTGATTTGGAAAAAAAAAAACGATTGAGAAATTCAGATTAAAGAGAGTGGTGGTTAAGTGGTTTTGAAATTTTGAAGTATTATCAGTTTCTATGAAAGGATGATGGTTAGCACGATTAGTAGGTTATAGGTGTTCTTTATATCAGTTTGATGGAGCTTATTATTATTGGAGAGCTTAATTAAGTGAAAAGTTTTGTTTTACGACAAGAGTGTTATGCAGTTTTGAATCTTTGAAATAGATATAACTTGAAAATTAGACCAAAGCAATATTAATCTTGAATTCATTTCAATTGGCAATGCTAGAGAGGGTAAGCGCTTTATTTTTAAGACTTTGGGTGCATACTGATTCAGTATTTCCTGAATTTTCAAAAAAAGGCCGGGAGAGCCATAGTGTCATTTCTGGTTTAACTTTTTTTGTTTCTTAGAAAATTTAAATTTTTCCGAAACACATGGAAAAGAAAAAAAAATAGAGAACACACATTGATTCTAAAGAAACTTAAGATAAGCATTACTTAGGTGACAACTTTTGTTTAACGAAAAATGAGTACCCAAAAACACGAAAATATTCCATACTTTTCAAAAAAAAAATTGATAAATCTATATAAACGCTATGTGGAATTTTTTTTTTGAGCTTAACAAAATGCATTCTCAAATGTACAAAAACCAATATTTACAAAAATGTATTTTTTAAGTAGAACAGTTTGCTTTTGATTTACGTGATTTCGATATGAGTTTGGTTCAAATCTAACTTTTAATATTTTTTTTATTTTTTGTACAATATAAGTGCTTCCGCTAATGTGGTATATTGATTATATGTGGTATATAGTGAACTCCACACCAATAATGAAATTAATATTTTATTTTAAATTTATCAAAACACATGTAATTTTTAATCTTATGTTGTTTTTGCTTTCATTCTTAATAAAAAACAAATAAAAAAACAACTTTATTGGTTATTTCAAAAATGAAGACACTCATAAAATACATATACCTACAGGGTGATTCAGGAGTAATGTAACAAAAAGCTAGAGCGTGTAGGTTAGGTCGGGATAAGAAAAAAATCGTATGGGAGGGGGGGGGGTCTATTCCTCTCCGTTTAGCCGGGAGGGGCAATTTTCTAAAAAATTGACTTAATTTGGAAAAAAAATTATTAAAAATCAACGGTTATACCTACAACAACGTGTTATACTTTTTTGTAAAGTTAAAATCCTCTTCCTTTATTTGGTTTTTAAAAAAAGCTGGTTTTTGAAACAGTTTTTGAAAAATTAATTTTCAAAGACAAAATTTTGAAAAAAAAAAAATGAAAAAAAAAATTTTTCAACTAATTTTTCTCAAAATTTTATGTAATTAAGTACTAATTTAGTTTCTTAAATTCGATGCTCTCATTTGTTTTGAAGCAAAAACAGAAAACCAGATGCAAAAATGTCTTGTCGTTTTTGAGAAATAAAAATAAAACCAACACAACTTTTTTCTAAGAAAAACCCTTTTTTTTATTTTACGTGGAAGGACTTTTGGTAAATTGATTTATAAAACTTTAACCCTTTTTTAGTTATTTTTTTTAACCCGGAAGTTTATGAGGATACAATAAAGATACATAGTATTAGATAAACATGGATTAGTCCTTTTTTCATTGATAAAGCCTGAAAGACCATTGACCTGTCAATTTTTTTTATGACGACCCCATGGGGTCGCTCGCTGTCCATAGTTTCTACCTGTTAGGGCGATAAGACAAACAAACCGCAATTTCAAAAATAACAACAAAGTTAAATGTACAACCAAAAGCAAATAAAGGACATAAATCGCAGAAGAGAATTCAAATGGTAATTAGGGAAAAATTATACTCTTGAAACCTTTAAAAATAAGAAAACAAATGATTTGATTTAAAATGTCCTTAAAAATAAAAACAAGTTAACATTTTAATTGAAATTAATTATAAAAAATTTTCGATATGATCTCCGTTCCTTAAAAGGCAAAGGTTATATCTCCTTCTAATGTCGCCACATAAGTTTATGGTTGACAAATTTTCCTGCAATTTGCCCTAACAGGTAGAAACTATGGACAGCGAGCGACCCCATGGGGTCGTCGTAAAAAAAATTGACAGGTCAATGGTCTTTCAGGCTTTATGCGCGCGCACTTTTTTAGATTATCAAAACGATATTTTTTTACAGCATTTTTACAGAATTTTGATATACAGTATTTTGCCGTACAGAATTTTACAAAACAGAATTTTCCATGTCAGTATTTTGTTCATACAGTATTTTGACGTACAGAATTTTGTATTTACAGTAAATTGACGTACAGAATTATGGTATTACAGTATTTTGACCCCACAGAATTTTGTCGTACAGAATTTTGACAAGCAGAATTATGACCCGCTCCCAAAGAATTTTGACCCCGGCAGAATTTTGACCCCAACCCGAAATTTTCACTATCCACCTAAAATTAAAAAATGTCAAAAGGATATGATAATCATATCAAAATTGATATTTTAAATGTTGGACGACTTTTGTCACTGAAAAATGTTAATTTGATAGCTGTTATTTTAAAATTTTTTTTTCGGTGTAGGTATGTATTGTTTCATGATATCAACAGCAATTTTTGTAGGTATAAATCTAATGAATCTATAGGGTATATAAATTTTAATTTAATTTAAAAAAAAAACATTAAAAGTCGTTTTTAAAATAACGATAACACCTTTTTAAATCATCTCAAATTCGAAAATGAAAATTGTTGGAACAGGTTTTTAAAAAAATAACTTTTTGTATATAAATTTTTTTTAAATAATAAAAAAAAAATGTTTGCATTAGTTTTTGCTAAAATTATTTTATTTTTTAACGAATCCTAAACTTGCCCTATATGTAGGCATATTGCAAGTAGAAATTAACAAAACAAATACATATTTGTATCTCCCCTATGAATTTCTTTCTGAAAATCAGTTTGCTGAAAAATGAATATCTATAGCACTATAAAAAAAGGTTGTTGCTATTCTCCATACAAATTTTTTTAGTATGTTAAAAATGATGTTACTTTTACCAGTTTTCTATTCCATACAATTCTAAGAAAAATTAAATTCAAAGAAATACCCTAGTAAGAGGATTTTATTGTGTACATGTGATGTATATTTCACCAATTAAATCCTTTAAAAAATCCCTGTTTCGAAACCAATTGGCACTTTGAACTAACCTTAAACCGTATTCCCTTTTTCATTTACGTAACAAGAATAACCCTTAGCTTCCGTCACATTGGAAAAAGTCATGTCCCTTTTGTACTTATTTTCCCTTAGTTAACTTACTTCGAGCGTTCCTCTTAAACACATGCACACAGCTTACATACCATCAATGCACACACATCCTTCCGCAAAAGGACTTATTTTCAGAATCAAATCCCTAAAGTAAAATGCAATCTTGTTTGAAAGTTGGAAAATCGATTTTGTATCAATATCCCTACATCTCTTTTTAGTCCAAAATATTTGCATGGCACTAAATTTTCAAAAAAAAAAAAAAAAGAAGGGAGACTTAACCCTCCCAACACTCAAATACTTCTTCAAAAAAAAAAAAAAAAAGAAAAAAACGAACTTATTCATTTGAAAATTGAAACCTTATCCTTTCTTTGTGTGTCCTATATCCAAGTTGTGTGTATATAAATTTTGTTTCAGAATTGAATGTACATACGTGTGTATACAAGAGAGTTCTTTTTGGCTCGCACCATGTTTCCTAGCACGAGCAGAAGCACCAGCACCAGCCAGCCAGGAGCAGCAACAAAGAAAACATACTAACGAAGAACTCACTTCCGGAGTGAAATGCATTTTTTGGGGTAATAACATTGTTTTCTAACAATGAAACGAAAGGAAACTAAGTACCACTTAAGGCGCTATTTTCGAGTGATGGCGAGGCACAGATACATAACGAAACGAAAAACTCTGCTCCGCAGCACGATAAGTCCATTTATTTTATACTCTCACAAATTGTGTGTGTGTGTGTGTGTGTGAGTGTATTGTATTATAGAGAAACTTGTACTTTAAAATCCCCCAAACTAAAGTTAAAATGCAAAAATAAAAGTAAAAAAAAAAAAAAACAGAAATATAAAATATATCTATAAAATCAAAGAAACTATACAAGTCTGCAACGGCAAACGAAATAAAATATCTATATGCTACTCCACTGATCTAGTTTTTAAGGCTATGAAATACAATCATCTAGCTTCTTTTTAATGGGATTCAAGTTTGAATAATGTTTTTCATTTGGCAGAACAGTAGTTGTGACCTAAATTTGTTTGTTTATTTGTTTTTTGTTTTATACGAATGCTATAGGAGTTAGGGCGTTTGATTTTATATGAGTTTTTAATTGATGCGTTTCATGCCGCGCACTTGTTCCAAATTTTCAAGATTGATAAGGATAACAAATGTAATTAGAAGTTAGAAATAAAACTGAAGAGATTTTTTTTTTTACTTTCATTTTGATAAAAGTTATTTTTTTGAGAAAAATTGTGTCAATGGGCAGGTTCGGAAACGTTAGAGACTTAATATTTAGGTAATTTCTCGGTCTCTAATTGGTCAACTGTCGAAATAAATCCTTCCAATTTATGTAGGTAATTTTATTGACTGGAAAAATAGGCAAGAAAATTTTCCCTAAAAATTTAGGAAAGTTTTTTTTTGTCAACATGACAGCTAATTTCTTTTAATTTCAGAATTTCGAATCTATTTGAGTGAAAACGAGTAAAAAGTGCATTATCGGCTATTTATTTATTAAAGTATAGTGAAATTTGGTGTCTGGCCCATTCGATCTGTAAAATGGCGTATCCAAACTAATTTAGTCAATTTACTCAAATTCCCGTTCAGAAAATGACGTTGCCTTAATATTTAGTCCCTAATATTTCCTAAACGTGCCCAATGTGTTTTAAAATATTTTTAGCTGTGTTTGAAAACTCAAGTTTTTGAGTGATATTCATACAACTGAAACTCAGAAATTTAGGAAATCTATAAATATTCAAAATATATCAATAATTTCTATGTGTCATCATTTTTTTTTTCACATCACGAAATTTTTCTATTCATCAAAAAATCCTAGAGAATTTCAATATTTGACGTACAGACAAATCTACTTTTCTTGTTAAAATTCAAATCCAGTGTGAGAATTTCTAAAATCAATTTTTTTGAAATTGCCAAATTAAATCGAAAGCAACTCAAAAAAGTAATATCTGATATTCTTTAACATGAGGTAACACGAAATCGCTTTCCAGGGCTCATATTTTTTTTTTTTCCCATCAAGAGAAACAAACAACACAAAACAAAACATCTTCTAATTCCAGTTTCGATGGAGTATTATCATCGGAAGATCATGCTATT
This sequence comes from Episyrphus balteatus, assembly GCF_945859705.1. NCBI lineage: Eukaryota > Metazoa > Arthropoda > Insecta > Diptera > Syrphidae > Episyrphus > Episyrphus balteatus. The sequence continues at coordinate 98,346,837 of NC_079135.1, read as the reverse complement.
GAGACCAAAGAATTTTGATCTACGTCATCTATGTATGTACTAGGAGACAGCACCTACACCAAGTGAACACATACAGTACCATCAGTAATCGATTTTCGAAAAAACCAATCACTCTCAATTTGGTGTATGAGGAAATTCTTTTGAAAAAAATTATCACTTCACTTTTTAAAATTAATATTAAAATTTTTGTAAACAAAACAGTTTTTTTGTTTAAATTTTATAAACTTAAAGATTGTGTAGGCACTCATCGTTCCAGAGGTAGGTGCAATTTTTTCAAAAATTGACTTCAAACACAAAAAGTAATATTTTGAACACATCGGCAACACGTACAATATTAAAATATACATTTTTAAAAATCTAAAAATTCATTCCTATCTGATAAATTTAAATTAAATAAATTTAATATACCTCATTCTCAGAATTTTGAAAAAAAATATTAAAAAATTTTAAATTCATTTTTTGCAAAAAATTGTAAAATATGAGTTTATCTTTAAACAATTTTTGGCCATAAATATTTTTAGTTGAATTCAGAAGAGAAAAAGGTAGGTAATAATTATATATTAAAGTTAAAAATTACATAAATTTGATTGAATTTTTTGTTTTTTTTTTGAAATACCTAATTGATTTTCTCTAAGACAAACAAGACCTTCAAACTTTTTCTATTTAACCTTCAACAATAAATTCTGTTGCATGAAGAAAACATAACTTTGCCTATATTTAGGTTGCACTCTAAAAGAAAAATAAGTTACAAACCCCTATTGCGATTGTCAACTATCAATTGATAGCTGATAAATACTGAAATTAGGTGTTTTAAAATGTACATAAATTGATGGAAAACTGGTCACATTTTTAATAGAATTTTTCAACTAAATTTCAAATAATAACATTTGACATAATTCTTTGTTTTCAAATCTTTTGCAAATTAGATAATAAGAGATCGAAATTTATGTTGTATCAACTCTATCAATTGTTAGTTGACAATCGTAAAAGGGGTATTATTTTTTCCAAAAAGTTCTATCAAAAAAAATTCCTTGACTTCGAAGATAGAAACTTATATAACGGTCCCGAAAGTCCGTCTATATGTCTGTCAGTCTGTCTGTCTGTAAACGAAGCTACAGCCTAAACGGATGGACTGATTGATGTCAAATTTGGTTTTTGGATTTTTTTTGTTCTTGGACAAAAAATAAAGGTACTTGTCATATACCGATTTTAGTAAAGTTTAAATTGCTCAAAAAGGGCTCCAACGATTTTGTTTAAAAAATTCAATTGGAAGTTTTAAAACAAGGTCTATCTTCTAATGAAAAAATCTATTTTTGAAAATCATTATTAACGGTACTTGCCATAGAACCGTTTTTTTTTTTTTTTTAATCCGATTTGCTCCGAAACTACTAATTCGATTTCAACGAAACTTTTTGTAAAAAAGTATTTTTATAATTTTAATAAAAGGCAAAAATAAAATTTTGAATAAAATAATTTTTGGATTTTTACAAAAAATTTGAAATTTTTTTTTTTGAAAAATCAAATTTTCGAAAACGGGACATTGGATTTTTTTTATGTTGATTTGGAAATTTTTTTTTTCTAAAAAATGCATCTTAATATATCAATCAAAACTGCATACTAATTTTGGAGGGCAATTTGATTTCAGATTTTGTTTTATTTTTTTGTTTAAACGAATTTAATGTTTTTTTTTATTTATTTTTTTTTTTTGTACCTGACATTTCCCAAATTTATATATAAGAAGTTTTAAAAATTTAAGCAACTTGAACTCTAAGAGCAAGTTTGTGCGACCCAGTAGTGCATTTTATTTGTTTATCCCTGGCTAGAAGTCTGCGAAAAAACCATTGCATAAGCTCATTTTAAGAATACGAAATACTTTAGAAATTAATTTCAATTCATTTTTATACCAGTCTAACTCTGGGAGCATTGTAATTACGCAATTGAAGAATCCTACACAATGTTCATTGCTTAGTTTAGCACAGGTACCTACTCGTAGTTTTGTTTTTAATCATAACAAAAACATTGAAACATGTGACCCAGTATAATTAAGAGCTTGTATTCTATTTAGCTCACGCATTTTATTTATGTTGAACTTTTTCTAAATGATTTAACAAGAAAACAAATCAACAACGTACTAAGGTAATTAGATATAATTCTCCACAAAGTACTTTGAAGCATAGTTTTCATAGTTTCCATTGTGAATGGAAGCAGTAGAAAAAAAAAAAACCGATGTGAATGAATAGATTTTTTATACCTCACCCCACTTCGCTCCTTTAATCATCGTCAATATGAAAACAAATCTTTTGAAAGCAGAGCATTATTTCGAAATACTATTGAATCGTATGAATACAAAAAAATAAAAAAAAAAAAAAAATACAATAGAACTGCAGTCAGACTGAGTGACAATCAGAAATACTGCAATCTCTGTGATTATTGTGATGGAAAACTATTTTTCACTATTTCATTGTTAAGCTCTCATCCTAAAAGGAGAGTAGCCATTATCGTGTTATATCCCCATAATTATTCTGGATATTGTGATGCTTTTTCATTTATTTAGATTTATTTTATTTTATTTTTTTTTTGTTGGTTTTTATTGTCACTATCACGATTTTATATTTGCCCAGTTCTTAGGGAAACAAAAAATACATCTCTTTAACCCACTAACAGCATCAGATACAGCAACAATGATGTTTGATGATGATGTCTTTATGTTTATGTTTGTGTTGTGTCGTTATTATTTTGCTATTGTTTTCGTTTGTTTTGTTAATTTAGATTGCATTCATCAACGTGATGATGTTGTTGACTCTTTTATTGTTCAGATTTGGGTTTAAAAGCAAGAAAATATGGTGACATTAGGGTATAATAGAGAGCTTTCTGTTTCAAGAATTAAAGAGGAAATAGCTATCACACTTTTTCCATATAAAGAAAACACAAAAAATGGCAAAAAAGGATACAAAGTAGGTATATATTTTGGTTTAAATGCAATAAATTGGCACTTAAATTTCTTATACGAATTTGGGAAAATTCCTTTTCATAATTTGAATACAATTTCTAGTTTACAAGACAAAAAAAAAAAAAATAATTTCAAGGATTTGCCTTTCTTTTATGCTTATTTGCCTCTCGACTTAAACCCATCATGCCTCTTTTTTTTTTTAATCTAAGAAGATAAAAACTTAGCTCTCACACTCACATAAGACGTTTATACGTTTGGCATTTTCATCATGTTTATTTTCTTATTATTTTTATTTCCAAAGAATATGAGCTTTGTGGAATTAAAACAAACACTACTTAGCTACCAAGCTGGTTTGTGTATTTGTTTTCAACTCAATTGCACATTTGAAAAAAAGAGGAATTCCTTAATTCAACACACAAAAATGTTTTCATCTGAAGAATTCCAATTTATGTGCAAAATAATTAAGAGGCAAACATTTGCATTCGTTTGAAACAAAAAAAAAATTGCTGTTATTTTGGTTTTAAGAACAAGATCTTAAAAGAAGTTTAGTGAAATTGAAACATTGATGAACACAGCAATGAAGTTATTCATTGATTACAATGAAAGTTTTGTATAAATTACAAGGAAACAAGAAGATGGTACCTATGTACATTAGGGTGGACCAAAAAAATTATTTTTTATTATTTTGATTTGCTCTACCGATAACTTGTTTTCTCCACACAAAATAATGCTACCCTAATTTTTTTTAGAATTTTTCGATGATGTTTAGGGGTTGCGCGCACCCCTTTATTAAAAAAATAAGCTCTTTTAGTTTTTAATTTTTTTAAAGCTTAAATAATTTTTTAATCGAAAAGTAAAAAGTATTGAGTTTCAATAGGTCTACTTGCTTCAATTTTTCTTTTTTCAAAAAAAAATATTTTTGACTGATTCCCAGGGGTTAGAAGTCGAAATTACTGATAAATGCTGGCAAAAAAGCCTTAAAACTATGTTTTACTGTTTTTTTATAACGGTTAAAATTATTTTTATCGTATTCCTCATCAAATTTACTATAAAAAATGTGCTCAATTCTTCTTAAATTGATAAAAGAAAAAAAAAAAATTAAAAAAGATCGTACCAAAACAAGTGAAGGAAAAATGGGGGAGGGTATTATATCTTGGGCGCCGAGATTTGATAACTTTAGTTTGTAGAGGAGTTAAATACGATAATTTTTTACTATGGGAGCGGTGGTCTATCTGGCTCCGTTTAGGCGGGAATGGCAATTTTCTAAAAAATGACTTTAAATAATAAAAAAATATTAAAAAACAATGGCAACACTTACAATTATGAATGATACCTTTTTCAAAAGCTAGAACTGTACACTTCATTCTAATTTTAAAGTTAGGTTATTTCAATCAATTGTTTTTGAAATAATCGATTTAAAAGTAAAAAATTGGGGATAAAAGTTTAAAAAACCACATTAAATACTATTTTTGTCAAGATTGTGGATTACAATGCAAAAAATGGCTGATAAAATAAAGTGTCACAATTGATTCCTTATCAAATACTGAAGTCCATATGTTTTAGTGCTTTCTAGTTTTTGAGAAAATTGAAATATAAAAAAAAATTCTTTTAGAAAGATTATAATTTTTATGGCTGTATTCGATATTTTTGCCACCATCAAAAAACATATCTGATATTCAATATTATGAGGCGCTGCATCAACAACAACATCATTAAAAAATATGGATAGTTTACAAAATAAAATTTCGTGGAACCAGAAGTAAGATCTCGAGTTGGTCTGATAAAAAAGAATTTTTTTATTTTTTCAATTTTCTCAAAAACTAGAAAGCATTAAAAACAAGTTATCGGTAGAGAGATTAAAATAATGAAAAAATGATTATTTTTGGTCCACCCTAATGTACATATAACCAATTTTCACTATTTTTTTTTTTTTTAATTTCAACTTTTTCAAAGTTTAATCAACATTTTGAGGAAAAGCGAAAACTTTGTAGAATCGTTCACAGTACTGTAACCGTAATTTGTTGATCAAAACCTATTTGCATTGAATTAGTATAAATCAGTGAGGGTCCGGCAATTCGGTCTGTTGGTCTGTCTGTATATATCTCGAGCTACAGCCTAAACTAGGAAAATTTAAAAAAAAAAAAACCTTTTGGGTTTTTAAAACATATTTCCATTTTTTTTTTTTTTGAAAATCAATTTTTTGAAAACGGTTCAGTGAAATGTTTCGAAATTTTGTTTCGATGAGTGTACTATTTTTCTGTATTGGCACAAGTCTGTATCTCGTGCAGTTAATGTCCAGTGATGCATTTTATGTTCAAAAATGTATGTAATAAAATTCAAAACAGTATACATTTCGACTAGATGCTCGATTAACTTGATTCAAACATTTTTATAATAACGGTGTTCTATTGGACTAATCCATCAACCGCATTCATTTTCAAAAAAAAAAAAAACGCTTATCGGTTTTTATGGATTTATGAAATGCATGTGCAAGTCTTTCAAAGTCAAAATAAAATACTCAAAATTAACTTGACATCAAGAAAAAGCAACAAAAAATAATTTTTAACACACGAAATAAATGAATTAAAAGTGAAAAAACCGTCAACACTGCTCTTAGAGTCAAGAAAAATGATCAGGAGAATAAAAAGTAAGTGAAAAACGAGTGAAAACTCTCCAATTTTTAACTACTGAAAAACGAAAAGCTAAACAAAATTTTTCGTTCAAGATCAAATGGCATACTTTGTTTTTTGACCAAAGTCAGTTAAAACGGTGTTTCATAAAAATGCTTTAAAAAAATCAAATTATAATTTTCCTTAATTTTTTTTTTTTTGTAAAAATCTTTAAGATAAGAGCTAAATGCGAACATCCTTTTTGTTTTCAGATGTATCTATCATAACTGAGTACCCGGAGTGAAAAAAGGTCACCTTTTTAAATCTTTGAAGTTTTATAGGAGTTTCCCAGGGGTATAATTTATTAAAAAACGGAATAACTTTTTTTGGACCTATAAGCTATAACGATTTTTGAAGTTACAGCTGCAAATTTCCAATGACTGTCCCACAGTCACAACTTGTGAGAGTCACAAATGCATTTATTTTTCGTTAAGTTGTTGTAAATTGTGAGCTGCTATACCTATAGGAGATCACAACTTTAAGAATTTTTATGACTCTCACAGCTTTTGACTGGTGTGGACTGGAATCGGACTGTTAGACTTTTAAATTAAAATTAAATTAAAACTTTTTTCATTTAAAAATATGGATTTTCATATTTTTAACCAGATTTTTTTATATCAAAAACTTGTGTGTATTAATTTTTGAAACTCAGAATTCAGTATTCAGGAAACATTGGGACTAGATATTTAGTCAATTTCATTTTCTTGCCTAACTTTTCAGTTAACTTAAAAAAAAAAAAAAATTACCCAATTTGGAAAAACTTGACTGCTTACCAATAAGTAAAGCGAAATATGACTAAATATTTTTAGTCCCTAACTTTTCTGAACCTGCCCAATTTAATTTAAATTTTTATTTTTGTACTTATAAAAATCATTATGTTTTCCTTCATTATTATACACTAGCCCAAAAAATTAAGGGAACAAAAAAAATCGTGATTTTTTTAGTGATATTCGATAGGCTGTATCTGAGTAAAAAATGATCGCATCATGACAAAATAAAAAGCGTGTAAAAGCTCTATTCTTCTAGTTTTAGGATTAAATGTTTAAATATTTTCTTTCTAACGGTAAAATAGCTAAATCGTTGAAACTGTTAAAAAACAAAAATTTTCCAATTTTTGTTTGTTTTTACTTTTCTCTTAAGAAAGTGGAAAAATTTTTTCGGAAAAAATAATTATTATTTTTAGAAAGGCTATTTATTTGGCTTTAAGATTAATTTTTTTTTCAAACTTCTACGATTTTTTTTAACTGTAATATAAGTCATCAAACCAAAAACCATACTTTTGACTTTGACTATCAATATCTCAACAACGGATCACTGTACAGAATATTAAAGGACACATTTAAAAACTTCATTCAATTTTCTACAAAGAAATTAAGTTTGCTTTGTTATACAAATTGTTTTATTATTTTTTAGATTAATTTAGAAAAGCTATCAAAATACCTAGGCATTTTTACGGTTTTTTAGAAAATTTACCGCTATTTAATTTCTATGGGTGATAAGATTGAACTGAAGCTTAATTATTGAAGCTTAATATACCTGACATTAATATGCAAAGTTTCAGACTTATTCATCAAGCAGTTTTTCTGTTGTGAGGGTTTGAATTTTTGAGATGAAGTAAAACACGATATTTCTGCAGGTCTAAATGACTTACTTCTTTGAACTTTTTTATGAGCAAAATCAAATTCTTTTGAGTTTATTTGAACATTTTATAGATAAATATCGTTTAAATTTAAGATAAACCAAGAAAAAACAAAAAAAAAAATCAAAATTAGGAAAAACATCCAAAAATGGTATAAAAAGCCTTTTTTAAAAATTTTACTTTTTTTTTGAAAACTTTTAATTTTTCCTTGGTTTATCTTAAATTTGATAAAGATAATAGTTTGAAAGAGTTCTTCGTTATTGCATCGTAAATTTGTCCAACTACATTTACACCACAAACATCACAAATATCTATGTTTTGAAATCAATATATTGACAAACTCAAAACAAGACAGAATATAAATTGAAAAAAACTTGAGCTTTTAGTTTGTATTAATATTATGCTCCTCACAACAATCGCAAACAAATACAAAATAATATTAAATACAAAAATAAAACGATTTTTCATTATCTAATGACCACGAAAGTCAACCAACCAACTCGAACCCGAACTCAAACCCTTTTAAAACGAAATTATTATTGAATTCATACATACCTCTATCGGTCGAATATTCCCCTATACACTTCAATTTACCATAATACAACTGGCTTTGAGGTTGTGACCTAGAAAATTATTCCAAAACTCCCCCGTAACCATACACACACACTCACTCGCTCACACTTATACCATACTTTATTCACAAGCCTTCAAAAGACCGAAATATTGTTTTTTTGCTCAGCAGTGGGTAAAATTTCGAAGCTCCTTTTAATGTCAGAAACCAACTAGCCAAGCCAAAAACTCTCGGCCTGTCACATATTACAGCCAGAACCGTAACACAGTATAGCAGCCAGCCAGCAACACGGTAAATTCCCATGGAGGATTATAAATAAAACATGTAGCAATACACCCAAAAAAAAAAACCACCCCACAATCACTCGCTATTGGAATGGGGATTGGAGGTGGTTGGAACATAAATGGTAAGTAAGTGAAAACTTCCGAACTTGGAGTGAGGTCAAAGTGAATTGAATACAGGGTGTTCACAATCTTTGAACGAATAAGTGACAAGAACAGAATGATTTTGAAGACGGTAAAAAAAAAACTCAACTACAGTTTTTTGTAGCACAGAAGACTTCTTAAAAGGTCCTTTACCTTCATTTTTTGATGCTACCAAAATCTAACAGCTAAATAAATACCAATTTAAGAGTGAATTAAGAAGTGTCATAACAATATTATACTATTTTTTACTACTTTTGCTAAAATATGAAACACCCTGTAATAAAATAGACTTGACGAAAAATCTATGGATGATTAAAAAAGCATCGCCATGTTGGAAAAAAAAAATAAAGCATTTCAAAAAGGAAGGAGTAACGGGGTGATATAGGAAGGAAAGGAAAAAAGGAACCTTCTTTAACTCCGTCAGCAATGTTATACATTATGTCGCGTTGCACTTTCTTTCATTTCTTTATTTGTTGTTTTTTTTTTTTTTTTATTCTTCTTTTAAATTTATCACGTTATTCGTTTCGTTGTTGCTCGTTTCCCGGCTATTTACCGATGACTTTGTGCAATGAATTTTAATTTTATATTCCGTTGTTGCCTGTCCCTTTCGTTGTTGTATAGAGTTGGTTGCAAAATGCAATTTAATTTGTTGATTCTCAAAGTTTTTCTTTTCACTTTTCACTTTAAACTTTATTATGTGTTTTTTTTTTTCAAATCATAGGGTTGCTAGGCTGCTAGAAGCAGCTAGATTCTCTACAAACTATATAAGGTGACTTTATGTGTTACTCTACTGGCAATTACCGGAGGAGCTTCTAACGAGAGATAATTATGATCAATGAATGGGGGTTGGAGGTACCTTTCTTTGGGGAGAGTTGAAAATACAAGGAAACTCACACATTTCTACCCCACAAATCACTGTAGGGGCAGCAAAATGGAAAATGCTATTATTTCAATTATGTTATAGCAGAAAAGTATCCCACGGTTTTTCTTTAACAATGTTTAATGGTCTTAAATAATGACATAACTTTAATGTAAAAATTTTACTTCATTAAAGTGTGTTTAGGATGCGGTTTAGAGAAATGGTTATTTATGTAATTTGATTATGTTTAAATATTGGATATTATAAAACTCATTACGTAAAAGTGTACATAAAGGGATTAGATAGGAGATTTTAAAGACAACAAACTTAAGGAACATTACTAATAATAATTGTGGTTTGAAAGCGAACCACATTTCTTTGAAGTTTAATGAACCAGTTCTAGAATTGTTTTTTTTTTTTTTTTTTTTTTTGAGCATAAGTAAACAAAAATATTGAATCATTTTTGATTCTAAGTATAGGCTTTGAATTTAGAGTATTTCATTCTTAGAAGACCAAACTATTTTATTTTACAATTTCAATAAAAAATTGAGTAGAAAAAATAACTGCAGAAAATGCTAATTTATAGGAAGATGGTTTTATCAAAAAAATGGCTTAAAAAACTTAAATAAAGTTGTAAGAACTCTATAAGCTTTAAATGCTTACCTATACCGATTCAAAATAAATATCTCTACTCATGCAAAGTAATTATGTTTAAAAGTTTTCAAAAGAATTTAGAACGACATTGTTGTTGTATATTACGCTAGTTCCTTAAAAATTATTATAAACAAGTCTTTTAACCATCAAATTTAACATAACTGAAGTTGTTTAATTTAAAACTAATAGTAGAATGATTTCTTAAAAAAAGTTTTCCAAGTGATGAAAAGCTCCGAAAAATTCATTTCCCAACTTCGTTTTGTCCAAAATAGTTTAATTCATTTATTTTAACTCATAATGTGTTCGAAAAAATTTTCTTAAATATACCAATCCGTTTGGGACATGTCATTTAACTAATTATTTAGGTGTACCATTAAAATTTTTCATTATAACTTGTCTGAAAACACTGGTCGGCAATGAAAATAGAACTAGAACCAAACTATACTTTTCTAAAGGATTTTTATGTGCTGAGCCCGAATATGAAGTCAAAATTTCACTGGCACGTCACGTTTTTGAAATAGAATATTAACAGGTCAAAAACGCGTTTTTTGGGTAAATATTTTTTTTTTTCAAATCTTCTTATGCAATCTCAAAACGCAATATTTCGTTCTTAATATTTTACATTTTTTGCAAAATTATTTTTTCTTAAAGATATTGGTAAAAGAAATTTATGATAGATATCTCAAAATCATAGTAGGTAAAATTCCAGTTTGCGACTTCTGATTTGGATTTTAAAAAGCAACATATTGAGGAAAAATGTATTTTTTTGATTAAGCATCAAAAAGAACTTCATTGAAAATTAGTTTTTGAGACTTTATAGTGAAAATAGTGATGAGTATAGCTCAAAAACTAGACGTGATAGAACAAAACTGTAAACAGTTTTGAATTCAGCACACTAAAGTCAATTAAAATCACATTACAAAGTCTTTGCTCCCGAATTTTTTTTTTCATTTTTGCCGGCCAGTGAAATTTAAAAAAAAAATTAAAAAAAAAAAATATACAAACATTTTTGTATGCGTATTTCGTCAGTGGTTATTTTCGACTCTAAGATTTTTCAAGTTTTGAAATTTTTGAACCACTGGAACAAGATTTGAGTATCACAAAACTAAGATTTTTAAAGAATTTTGAAATGGGTGGATCATTGTTAAAAGTTGTTACATAATAGTTGGAAGAGAAATAATGTCAAGCTTAGTATCTCTACAGTTAGTCTCTAATCATTTTGCGTTGCGTTTTCGCAACGTCATGTTTGAAGACTTCTGGAACATGACTGATTATAAATTGAAATTAACTAAAAAGTGATTTTGAGAGATTGTTTATTATCTAATCGACCTGTTTTTAGATTTTTGTTGTGAAAAAAATTTTTCGTCCTTTTTGAGAACTTTCAAAAATTCGAGCTGTAGTAAAATTTGAAATAGGATTTTTGAACGCATTTAGTCATTTTATTTTAAATAATTTTTCAATACCCAGTGTATTTATATTAAGTTAATTTCTTCATAAAATTGTTCAAATAAAGCTTGAACCAAACCATACTCTTCTAAAGGATTTTTGTGTGCTGATTCTGAATCCGAAGTCAAAATTTCACTGACACGCCACGTTTTCGAAATATTTGAATATTAACAGGTCAAAAACGCGTTTTTTTAATACTTTTGGCGTTGAATTTAATCACCGTTAAATTTTTACTTGCGATATAGGTACTATACATATATCAAGTTATGCATTCGTACAAAAAAAAAAGTTGAGATAACATTTTTCCATGACATTACGATGGTAGACAATGCCAAAAAAGTGGGTCCCGGAGATCCGTCTGTCTGTCTGTGTGTATAAGGAGCTACAGCCTAAACGGATGGACCGATTAATGTCAAACTTGGTATGTAGCGTTATTTGGTGACTCTCCAGAGGGGTTTTTGAAATTAATTTTTTTGGACCAAAAATAACGGTACTTGTCATATACCGATTTTAGTAAAATTAAAATATCTCAAAAACGGCTCAAACGATTTTGTTTAAAAAATTCAAATGTTAGTTTTAAGCTACGGTCTATATTTCAATGAAAAAAATTTTTTTTGAAAATCATTATTAACGGTACCTGCCATAGAACCGTTTTTTTTCAAATTCGAATATCTCCAAAATTTCTTATTCGATTTCAACGAAACTTTTTGTGAAGAAGCATTTATATAATTTAAATATAAACCAAAAATAAAATTTCCAAAAAAATAATTTTTGGATTTTTAAAAAAATTTTGAATTTTTTTTTTTGAAAAATCAAATTTTCGAAAACGGGACATTGAATTATTTTGAAATTTTGTTTTTAGATGTTGATTAGTGATTTCTACAAAATGGCATTACAATTTTATTTTAAAACTTTTTTCCAAAAAATTATTTATAAAAAATTGTTTTTTTAAAAAACGGCTCTAACGATTTTGAAATTTTTTTTTCTAAAAATGCACGTTAATATATTAATCAAAACTGCATACTTGTTTTGGAGGGCAATTTAATTTCAGATTTTATTTTTTTTTAAAACCAATTTTATTTTTTTCTTCCAAATTTCTATATAAAAAGTCTTAAAGATTTAAGCAACTTTAACACCAAGAGCACTTATGAGAGAACTTATGAAATCTCCAAAAGCCATATTGTATCCTTTTAAGTATGTTAATTTTTTTTAATTATTTTTTTCTAAAAGAAATTGATATAGAAGTGTGTGATATCTCAAAATCTTGGTGGTTAAGGTAACATATGGTTTTTTTTTTTGAAGCAGATTTGAAGTAAATTAGAGTTTTCGACTCTTGATTTGGGTAAAAAAAAAGCAAAATATTACGGAAAAATATATATTTTAGATCAAACGTCAAGAAACATTTCATTCAAAATTAGTTTTTGGGAGTTTATAGCGAAAATAGTGATGAGCATTAAGCATAGCTCAAAAACTAGAAGTGTTGGAATAAATCTGTAAACAGTTTTGAATTCAGCACACTAAAATTAATTAAAATCACCTTACAGAGTTGTTGCTCCCGACTTTTTTTTTGTTATTTTGCCGACCAGTGTAATTACCTAATGTAAGAAAATTTTTTAAAACATTTTTTATAAGACCCATTTTCGGTTAGCGTTGCAAAAACGCAACGTCAATTTTCCGGAAAACCATAAGATTTTACAAAAATTTCTTTTAATTAGACAAAAAAGAAAAACTGTGTAAAATTTCAAGTTTATATAAGTCTACAGGACTGGTAGCCACCGGAAATGGGTTAATTTCAAATAATTTATTTTTTGAAAATTCTAGTTTCTACAAATAACTAAACACTGTGCAAAATGAAAATGTAAAAAGGTTAAAGAAAAGCAATTGTTTTCATGAAAAACAATGTTTACAACAAAAGTTATTAAACAGAAGAACGGCTGGTTAGATTAATTTGATATTTATTAATTTAAAGTTTTTTTAATAATATAAGCATCTGTACAAAGTTATTTGGATTTTTTTAAGATCTAGAACTACAAACTCAAAACTATGATTTTTTAACATTTACAAATTTTTTTCCAACTTTTTCCAAAATGTAATTCAGCAACCAAACCTTCAACTTTTGGTTTTCAGCTATGAATAGAACTCAAAGAGAACTTTCTTTTGATGTCTCACTCGATGGATTTGGAGGATTGATTTTTTCTCGAAAATCCGAAAAAAAAAAATTTGTAATTTGTTTAACATAAATAGATAGGCCTGTTCATTGTGAACACGTATGTACGTATGTGGAAACCAAAACTTGTTTCGAGCCTGTGATCCGAAAACATCGGCTTCCGAATGAAAAAAAAAAATATTTCGATCGCAAATATGTATTAATATTTTTTTTTTATTCCAATTTTTTCTGAAAAATGTTGACAATTTTTTATATTTATCAAAAATAAAAAAAAACGATTTTGAAATTTATTTAGTGCTATATCTATTTAATGGGTTGGGGTCAAAATTCTTTTGTCAAAATTCTGCTTTCAAAATTCTTCTTTACAAAATTCTGATTTTCAAAATTCTGTTTTTCAAAATTCTGTTTTTCAGAATTCTGCTTTTCATAATTCTGCACGCGCTTTTTAACATTTTCCAAACCCATTTTTAATTTTTTGCAGAATTCTGTAAAATCATCTTCTTGAAAAATGATCTAAGGTAAGTAACCTTAGTAATTTGTCATTCTTTGAATGCATATTAATTTTTGTTTTATAAATGAATAAATTTGAAAATATTAAGAAAAGGTTTTTAATACTAAAAATTTCCGAAAATAATTCAAATTTTTTTAATTTATCAAATAAAGATGAATATTCAAAAATTTGAATAAGAAAAGGAATATTTTGTATCAAATAACATCGGTTCCAATAATAATTTATAGAATTTATTTAAAGAAAATCAGTCTATGCATTTTAAAAAATATTTGCGACACTTAAACAAAAAAATTTAGGAAAGTACCAATGTTGAATTACATTAATGAGGTGTATTTTTCTTTAGTCAACACATATGCTACACTGAGGGAAAAAATAAATTGAAGTTGAAACGTCGCACATAGGGGTATTTAGTCAATTTAGGCGGACAAAACACGAAATTTTAAAATGATCCAAATGTAAAAAATCAACATCCTACTAAAAGTAGATAACTTGCTTAGCATTTTCTTATAGTTTTAAAATTGATTATCACTTCAGGTGACTAACAGCAGCGGTCTAGAGTTCAAAGTTTTCAGCCCAAAGATAAAATTAATTTTTTTTTTGTAATTTAGCGACTGTGTTTAAGGGGGGAAATCCCTCTGGACGACACCTTTTTCAATATTTTTTTATGAAAAACTGAAAGCACTTATTGAAATTTGGAAAAAGACAAGATATTACTGACATTATTAAGTATTGATAAAAATTTTTTGAAATGAAAAAATAACAAAATGGCGGCTCTGGAGCCTTTCAAAGTTGACGCCTCTATTTTACGCCGTGCAATGCACAGGTCCAGGAAATCATCTTAAATCAAAATTTTTCAGTTAGATGATATTAGTACGCATTGCATGAACCTAAATTTATTTTTTTTTAAATGAAAAATAAAAATTAGAAATCAAAAAAACGAAAAAAAACATGTTTTTTTTACAAAGAAGTAGTTAAAAAAAATATTTACTGTACAAATTTTATTCAACTTTTAGGTTCATGTTGTGGCCAATAAGTTAAGGAGTAATTTGCTTCAAATTTCAAGTCGATAGCTTCATTAGTTTTTGAGTTACATTGCACGGCGCGGAAAAAAACTAGTTTCGAAAACAATGCGTTTAAAGTTTTTGTTTTCGTACTATGGTAGGTTCGGAGCGCATTGGTTTCGGGACTATCTAGGCACTTTTGAAGCTTCATTTAAGGCTAAGACCACTGAAAATAGTTTCTTCGGTTGATAAATAAATTTATTACGCAAAAAAAATAATGCAAAAATAAAAAATTCCAGAGGGATTTCCCCCCTTAAGTAAGTACTTTTTTTTAAGTGGATGTAGAAAAAAGTTTTTATGGAATATTGATAAGGAGATACGAAACTGTCTACTAGATGTTGAATCTAAATGTTGTAATACTTTATAAATAAAAAAAGTGATATGTTGAATCTTTATATAAATTAATCGTAAAAAAAGTAAATTTCTGTGTTGGTAAGGAGATAAGTTATACAATTTCACATTATTGCGTGATAAAATTTAATGTTTTCTAAAGGTTAAACTCTTATCTAATTGAATCTGTAAAAAATAAGTGCAACTAAGTGCAACTTCGACACATTTGCCCTTCTTAAAGGTTTTAGGTTTTGAAAAATGGTTACCTTGTAAATATTTTAAGTTTTTTTGAAGATTCAACTTCTTGAATTACAGAACCTGAATCCTTATGATTTTTCCTAAATTTTAAGACCTTTATCTTGGCGATACCAATAATAGAACTCCATTTATACCATTAAACCATTGGGATCCATTCTTGACACTTTTTTGTTTGATCAAAAAGTGGTTT
The DNA here is from genome assembly GCF_945859705.1 of Episyrphus balteatus. Lineage (NCBI taxonomy): Eukaryota > Metazoa > Arthropoda > Insecta > Diptera > Syrphidae > Episyrphus > Episyrphus balteatus. Next base: position 98,331,107 of record NC_079135.1, on the reverse strand, counting down.
ATTAAGAAAAATGTTTTCATTGAAATCAAAACTTAAAACACTTTATTCCAGTACTAAATACAAGCTTTTACCTTGTTGATGAAGATAAATCGGAAAAATAATTTTGTCCGCGTAAAATTGGCAAATACCCCTATGTGCGTCGTTGATTCAAAGTTGAATTACTTTGATTTATGTGACTTTAAGATACGAAACCATCAAAAATTAACCTATTTTCCACGTTGATTTTAAAATGTTCATCTTCAACGCAAAATCATTCCGAATAATAGTTAAATCAATGTGGTTTTCATTGATTTCACGTTGTTTTATGGTGGCTTTTCCCTCAGTGTGTAAAAAAAAAAAACAGATTTGGCAGAATTTTTTTTGGTTAAGTATAATAATGGCAGAATTTTGAAAAGCAGAATTTTAAAAAGCAGAATTTTGAAAAGCAGAATAGAAAAAAAACAGAATTTTGAAAAACAGAATTTTCGTTAAAAAAGCAGAATTTTTAAGCCAAAATTTTGACCCGATCCTCTATTTAATATTCGGGCTTAATGATCTTTCAGTAATGAATGCAATCAATAAAACAAAAAAAAAAAACGAATTATTTAATTATTTTACGGCTTCTTCACTGTTTAATTTTTTTTTTTTTTTTTTTTTAACTATTGTGCTAATTCATATTAATTTTATTGTTGGTTGGTTGTTTACAATTATTATTATTACGTACATTTAAATAAATTAAAAACAAAAGAAAATACATAATTTTACATTAAAAACTCAGCAAACAAAGATTTAAACTATTATCACAGCTCAAGTTATTACAATAGGTACTATTATGAAATAGTTTTTCTTAAAATTATTTGTTATATAAGATATAAAATGACGTACATAATTATGTTTAATAAATCAAAACCACCTTATAGCTCCTTTTATTATTTTAATTTTTTTTTGTTTTTCCTATAAAATTTTGTTAAAATAATTTTTTTTTTAATTATTTTTTATGAATCTGATAAGTGCAAGCATTACCGACATTTTTTCATTATTTTGCATTAAAAAAAAAAAAACAAAATTTAAAAAAATTTCTTAAACCCAGTGTTCAACAGCTTCAATTTTCGTGGAAAAATTTCCAATTTTTTTTGAAAATAAAACTAAAAATTGATTTTGCTGTATCTCTGAACGAAAAATGTTTTGAAAAACATTTGTTTTTTTTTTTTTAATTTTTCTGTTTTACAAAATTGTTTTAAATAAATTTTCATCAAAAGTGATTGCTATTGAGGAATTAAAGCTCCTTGAGATTCAAGTAAATCCACCCTAAGCCCGGTTACTATATACATATAAAATGGTGGCAGAAAGGCAAAAATGATTAAATTTGGAAAACAAAATATTCTCATCAATATTGCCTTTAAAATTTCTTCGCCCTCAGGAATTTAATTTTGAATTGAAAATTTATACCATCAAGAATTTCAATCAACAAATTTGTATGGAAACTGGCCTAGCGTTCTTTACTTTGTGTAAATTAAAACAAACAAAAAAAAATATATAAAAAAACTTTATAGGCATTTTTTAACTTGTTTAGTTATATTCTTTTACATTAAAATTCCTTTAAGGCAAAAATAATTGCCATTTTCTGCGAGAACTGAATGTTCAGTTGGATTTAATATATTACAAAAGTCTTTATTTATTAAAATGGGAAAAAGATTATTAAAACTTACCGCTTCAATCTCCTTCTCGAACCGCACCGGTCGCAGCCGACACAGCAGTACTATCAAATAAATTAAATTAACGCCTAGGAACAGGCCCGCCCACAGCACCACATCCGGTGTGCACTCTATAAGCCACCCATACATCGCCATCAGTATGCAACCGATAACCATGACCGAACGCAGCCACAGCATGCCGAAGGGTCCGTGCGGTGCAAGAAAGGCCATAAAGAAGAAAGCATTGCCTAGTTGGAAATATAAATGATGAGGTCGCTGCCAAAGTAGACATTGTTCTATGGACCAATCGCCGGGACCGGCCGACCGCAGGGTTCCATTGTTATCCCATGGTATTGCTGATCCGCCGCCATTCGGCGTCGCATGCTCAATCGACGTACCCGATGAATGAGCCGATGTCGGAATGGAACCTATCACAGAGTCCGCTATGCCACCGCCGCCGCCGCCATTGCTGACAGTGCCGGCCCCATTGGCAACATTAAAGCCACCAATATGGGTGCTACTGCCGGCAATATTGGGACTGGTCGTTTCGACCAGCCCCAAAGCTAAAGCACTTATAAGGAGCATGTTTGAGTTGAGCAGGAGAATGATGGTAATGAGGTGCAGAGAGGGGGTGAGGGGGGAACTTTTTGGTATATTTGCCTTTGTTTCCGTTTTGACTTTTGTTTTTTTTTTTTTTTTGGGGGGTATTTTGGTATTTTTTTTTTTTCTTTTCTTCTTTTTCTTTTGTTTGGTTTTCTGGTTTCTTTTGTCAATGGATTTTTGTTGGAGTTCCGTTTTATAATTTTTCTCTATCAAATCCAATTGGTGAATTTGAGATGATAACAATGGGAAAGCATCTTCTTTTGAATCGATTTCTCATAGTAGGACATCGTTTGGTATCAAGTCTATTTTTGTTGTTGCAGAAGATGAGTTTCTGAAAGAAGAAAAGATTAGGCTTGAGGTGGTTTTATTTTTTCGTATTTTTTTGTACAGTCATTCTGTGTGTGTGTGTGTGTGTGTATGGTGGCTTGGAGATGATAAGGGATAAGTTTGTTAAGGATTGTGAATCCATATCAATTTGACATGTTAAATTTATGATGACAAGAAAATTGAAAAATGAAAAATAAATAAATTGTGTATAGAAACAAAAAAATTGCATTAATGATTTTCCTAAAGGGATTTTATAAGAAATTTCAAAAAATTATCAATGATAAGGAAAATCCATGAAAATGGATTTTGATGAAAGATAAATTGTTAATAACAAAGGGGATAATATTAAATGAGTTTCAGTTACACAACCAACAACCAAAATAAGGCACGTGTAGTCAAAGTGTTTTTAAAGGTCTGTTGAATATATACATGTGGGACAAAAAATTGTTAACGTGATACAAGTGATTAAATTGCGTTTCAATAGTTTTTTAGGGTATTGGTTAAGGCACTAAGATTCTTTAGTGGTTCAAAAAAGACCAATTCAGCCAACTTGGTGTCTAGCAAAGTTTTCGCACAGGCAAATAAGTTGTTATATCTACATGCTTTCTGATCGAAAATTGAACGAACCCGAACTTGCAAACTTCAACAAAGAAGTTCGAATTCTATTCGCATGACTGAATTTCTCATAATTTTAGCATGTTTATTTGTGTCTGGCTTTGTGCTAATCCTGTCTTATTATAGATCGTGAAAAAATTGTTTTAGGAAAATTAAGAAATTGTTCACCATGGTGTATACTTATACTACGTACTTTTAATTTTTGTTCAATCGATTAAAAACACACTAATATTGCAACGTTTGCTAAATATTTTTTTTTTCTTGCTAACACATAAACTGAATTTTGTATAAAAGATTTCCAAACATATACTCGTACCTATAAATATTTTTAACATGATGATAGGGAATGCAAATAAAAGTGGGTCTCGCAATTTTTTCTGTCTTCTAATAAATAAAATAAAATGCACGACTGGGTCGCACGTACTTGCTCTTGTAGTTCACAGTATCTTTATCTTAAATATTTATTGGAAATTTAAGATTTTGTAGAAAAAAAAATCAAAAGTTTAAAAATTAAAATTTTTTTTTTTTTTCAAAAATGTTTTTTAAAATATTTTTTTTTTAACAATTTATACTTAAAGATCTCTGTAAATTTTAAATAAAATGTCTAATGCTTTGATGAAATATATGAACTTAAAAAATATGTAAATTTTTGAAAAACGGCAACGCCATATTTCCGTTCACCGCATTTTTTGAGAAAAACTAAAAAGGCAGTTTTGTTAGAATCAATAAGTCTATTACGTATAACTCGAAAACGTTGTATGGAAGATATGCGTTAAAAAGGAGATATTAAAAAAATAAAAAAAAACGGGTCTAGGAAATAACGTAAAAATCATCTGTACCAAGTTTCAAGCAAATCCATCCATCCGTTTAGGCCCTAGCTCGATGTACAGATGGACGTACAGACGCACAGGCGCACATACGCACAGACGCACAGCCGACGCGTCGACGGACGACATGACGAAAACCACTTTTTTGATCTTCGTAATGTTGGTTTTGATTAAAACCTCAATTTTTTTTCTACACGAAACCAATACTTGCCCTATAGAGCAAGTAAAAATATTGTTTTGGACCATTATTAACGGTAGATACTTTGCCATAAAAACGTTTTCTTGGTGAATATTGAATATTTTTAAATTTCAAAACATTAAATTTATTTTTGAAAAATAATTTTTTTTTTTGAAAACCTTGCAATGTATTTTATTGATGCTTTGTTACTATATGCCAATAAGTATTTAAAATATTATTTTTTTCTTGAAAATGTTTTTTACAGATATTTTATTAAAAAAAAACGTCTCTAAAAATTTTCAATTTTTTTTCATTCTAACAATGTTTTGCTTTACGACATACTTCGTTTTGAGGTCAAACTCATTAAAACACGTGCTTTTGTAACTTTAATCCAAATTTTATATTATTTTTTGGTGCAGTGCAATAACACCCGCTTCAATAACCCCTGCAGGGGAGGCTTTATTTCCTTTTTAATGGCAATAATCACTACAAAAATCGTAATTTTAATTGATTGTTTGACCTAGATCCAAGAGTATTTAAACAAAACGGGTCTAATGATTTCCATTTTTACTTGCGATATAGGTAGGTACTATATCTATATCAAGTTATGCATTCGTACAAAAAAAAAAGTTGAGATAACATTTTTCCATGACATTACGATGGTAGACAATGCCAAAAAAGCGGGTCCCGGGAGTCCCTCTGTCTGTCTGTCTGTATAAGGAGCTACAGCCTAAACGGATGAACCGATTAATGTCAAACTTGGTATGTAGCGTTATTTAGCGACTCTCCAGAGGGGTTTTTGGAATTAATTTTTTTGGACCAAAAATAACGGTACTTGTCATATACCGATTTTAGTTAAATTGAAATATCTCAAAAACGACTCTAACGATTTTGTTTAAAAAATTCAAATGTTAGTTTTAAGCTAAGGTCTATCTTCTAATGAAAAAATTATTTTTTGAAAATCATTATGAACGGTACCTGCCATAGAACCGTTTTTTTGTTTCAAATCCGATTATCTCCGAAACTACTTATTCGATTTCAACGAAACTTTTTGTGAAGAAGCACTTATACAATCTTAATATCAATCAAAAATAATTTTTTTTTTTGATTTTTAAAAAAAATTTGAACATTTTTTTTGAAAAATCAAATTTTCGAGTACGGGACATTGAATTTTTTTGAAATTTTGTTTTTTAGTGTTGATAAGTGATTTCTACAAAATGGAATACCAATTTTATTTTAAAACTTTTTTCCCAAAAAATTATTTATAAAAAATTAGTTTTTTTAAAAAACGGCTCTAACGATTTTGAAATTTTTTTTTTTTTAGAATGCATCTTAATATATCAATCAAAACTGCATACTTGTTTTGGAGGGCAATTTTTTTTTCAGATTTAATTTAATTTTTTTAAAAACGAACTTTATTTTTTTTTTTCAAATTTCTAAATAAAAAGTCTTAAAAATTTAAGCAACTTTAACCCTAAGAGCAAGTTCGTGCGACCCAGTCGTGCATTTTATTTACATGCGATAAAGGTACTATAGGTCAAGTTTATAATTCGTAAAAAAAATCGAACTCGAGATAACAATTTTACATGACATTACGATGATGGAGAATGCCAAAAAAGTGGTTCCGGCAATTCTGTGTGTCTTTCTGTCTGTCTGTCTGTCTGTAGGAACCTCGAGCTACAGCCTAAACTACTGGAGCTATTTTCTTCAAACTTGGTAGTTAACAGTTTTGGGTGATTCCCTAGAGGACAAATTAAAAATAATTTTTTTTAGGACCAAAACTAACGGTACCTGTCATATAACGGAAATAGAAAAGTAGGTACATTTTCTTCAAAAACGGCTCTAACGATTTTGATTAAAATTTTTTGTGTAGTGAAACACATAAAAGCTTTCTTATGAAATAAAAAAAATATTTTTTGTACCGTTATTAACGGTACCTGCCATAGAACGGTTTTTTTGACTAATGAATTTCTCGTAAACGACAAAACATATTTCGACCAACATTTTTATACAGAAACGTTTAAACAATCATTATTTAAAAAATTTAAAAAAATTTCAAAAAAAAAACAACTTTTTGGATTTTTGAAAAATTTTTCAAAATTTTTTTGTGAAAAATCAATTTTTTGGAAACGGGTTGGTGAAAAATTTTGAAAATCCGTTTTTATGTGTAAATTAATTATTTGTTCAAAATGGCATAGGTACCAACTTTTTTTTTTTTGAAAAATGTTAGAAAATTTTTATATAAAAAAAATTATTTTTTTTTTAAAACGGCTCTAACGATTTTAGAAAATTTTTTTCTAAAAATTCCTTTTTTTACAAGAAATAAAATGGCATACTTAGTTTTTTTTGTAAAAGAAATGCAAAAATTCAAACATAAAAATCCAAAAATAAAACAACGTTAGTTTAAGCAAGAAAAATATTTTTTTTCCGAATTTCGTAGTTTTTACACAAATTTGCTTATTTAAAAAAAAAAAAACCGAACTTAAAACATTAATTGCCAATACAAAAATACTGGTGCCATTTATTAGAAATATGGTATAGGTACTATTTCGATAAAGCAATATTTAAAAATTATATTATAAGCTTCAAAAGAAGAAAAATTTAGTTTGTACAGCTTTTGTGGAATCTTTGTTAGTTTGTAACAGATATGTCACATGGGGCTACAAGGGGTTAATTCTTTATTACTAAAGAAATAAATGGCGATTGATTGTTAAGAAATTTTTTTTATAATTTTTAAAGTTATTTTTTAATTTCTTAAAAAAAAAATTTAAATTTACTAAGTCAAAAAATAAATAATTTTCTTATTTTTAAGTTTTGGTTTTTGGTGTTGATTAATAAAATTGCTAGGTACGAATCTAAATTATTTTTTTTTTAATGGTGGCCAGCATAGGCAATAAATTGATTAGTTTTAAATCGTTATATAAGTTAGAAACTTAGGTAACTAAATTGATATGAAATAGGTCAGGTGTTTAGAATTTGAATTAGACGTAACTGCCTATTTTTTCGATATGATAACTTATTAAACATTTTTTTTTTTCAGTTTTCTTATTTTTCATAATTTTACAACATATTTCCCATTGCTTGGCAAATGAGACAATTTTAAAACTCATAACAAGAAAAATTAATTTAATTTAATTTTTCATAGTTTATATTTATAATAGCAATAAAAAAAAATATGATGAAACATAAAACATGGCGCCTCTTTCTTCGATTTTGTGTGCTAGCTTTGGCAAATTTATATTCATACATTCATCATTTAAAATTTCATTACTTTGCTGATGCAGTCATCATATAAAATGAAAAATGTGTAGGTATATATACTTTTTATGTCTTCGAATAAAAAAAAAAGAATAACCAAAGAAATGAGGACACTTCTTGGTTTGATGCTCACTTAAAAAAAAAAAAACGCGAGTAAACAAACATAAAACTGCATCCTCATCAGAAACTTGAAAATGAAATCCACACTTTCTGGCGGCCGGATATATAGAAGATGAAGTATGCAATTTATCTGAAAAAAAAAAAATTCTCTTACACCCGTTCACCCCCACATGCAACAAAAACACGAATAAAAATGTTTTGAATCTTTAGCACTTGGCACAAGTCCCATTGGAGAATATCACCAACCAACAACAAAAACAACGAAAAAAAGGACATAAATGTTGAACTTTGAGAATTCTATTTCATGACACTGCCTTTTTCGGCGTCTCTCAATGTTGCACACTGAAACATCTGAACAACGCGATTTAACGCTACATGTGCAAGGTGAATTCGTTGCTGCTGCAACATCACTATACCGGGAATAGTCGAGCGGCAATTAAATCGACGATTTATCAACTATCTTCCATCGAGCCTATAGAACGAACAAGGACGAATGAAACGAAATTTGGTGATGAGGAGAACTTACACAACTTTGACTGTAGTTCTATAGATTTGTGTACGATTATAGCATGGTCGTATGATGAAACCGTCACCAATTTCATCAGGATTGATTGGGTGGGAGCCAAAAACGATTCACCATGATATAGCTCCCAGCTGGGATGGATTTTTTTTTTTTATTTTAAGGATACAGAGAGTAAATCTGACTCATGGACGACAACGACGACATCAAAGCAAAAATGTCCTCCGCAAAGAGGGTTAAGGTCAGCTTTTTGAACTCACTCACTGCTATGCGGTTCGCCGTTAGATATGAAAATGTCTCTGACACTGCATCATATTGGTGACCGACCGGTTGCTATAGTGTATGATGGTGATGGTGACTCAGGAGAGTCATAAAACTATAGGTCGTCTTTGTCGTGAGCTTTTGGGGAAGCATATTGCTGCCAGGACAAGATAAATGCTTCTAAAGATCTAATTCAGCTTCATGTGGTTGGATATATCCGGCCTTTCTGCATGCATGGTTATAATTTCATTTAAGGTAGAGTTTTGATTGTTTTTTGTTTTTTTTTTTGAAAATATTTGGCCAGGTTGAAGCTTGAGTGCAGAGTGTTCAAGACCATTATCATCTGTTGGCTTTTGGTCCTTGAGGTTGTGCTTGCGTCAGAATTTTTATTAACAGTTTTCAAAATGAAGAATTCTGCAAGGTGAATGGGTTTTAGATAAAATGCATTTGTGTAACTTGGTCATGGGGAGCAATATTTTACAAATATAAATTGAGGAACGATAGCCAATTTTCGTTTACACATCTTTGATCTATTATATAGCAGAAATTAACCAATAACAAGAATGGTAATAAAAAATGTTAAATATTTTATTGCAATTATAGAGCAAGGTCACACAAAATGAAACACACGAAATGAAGAGAGTACAGCACAAAGTATGTGGGACCTCCTACAGCGAACTTGCATAGAAAAAGCCAAAACACTGTTAGGGGTTTCAAAAGGACACAACCAACAAGGCAAAGAAACATGGTGGTGGAATGATGAAGCTAAAACAGTTGTAAGTAAAAAGAAAATGGCTTTCAAAGCTTGGTCGAAGTGCCCCTCTAATAATACAGAGCAAAAGTCACGCCTCGAAGTGGAATACAGAAACTGCAAGAAAGAAGCGAAGAAGATATGTGCCCAAATTCAAGCCAAGAATACGGAAGACCTATATCGGGAGCTAGATGAAATTTCTACCCCGACTGCTGGTGCTATTCAAGAGCTACGACAAAACGTGAATAAGGGCGCAACCATTTTCAAAATAGCCGCTCAAAGAAGAAGAAATGCTCAGGAGATCTGTTCGCCGAAGTTTATTAACAATGCTCAAGGCCAACTACTTGTGGAAAACGACGAAATCCTCCACAGGTGGCGACAGTACTGTGACGAACTTCTAAATGAACAATTTCCAAGGCTACACTTTCCAATAGATTCACCTAACTTAAGCGAAGTATCCGATGTCACAGTCGAAGAAGTTAGTGAGGCTGTAAAATACTCCAAAAAGGGAAAAGCTGTTGGGCCAGACGAAATACCCTCAGAGTTTTGGAAAAGATGGGAGACATCGGGTCTAGATGGCTCATGGTTCTTGTTTCCAAGCTTATACGAGGTGATCGAATGCCTAATCAATGGAGGGAAAGTTACCTTCTTCCAATATACAAAGGAAAGGGTGATACTCGAAGCTGTGATAATTACCGTTCGATTAAGCTGATGTCACACACCATGAAGATCGTTGAGCGAGTCTTGGGTAGCCGACTGCGAAAAATAATAAGGCTATCTGATGACCAGTGCGGGTTTGTTGCGGGTAAATCAACCACAGATGCAATCCAGAGTATAAGAATCATTATGGAAAAACATCGAGATTCCTTGGAGGATTTGCATGTGGTATTGGTTGATTTTGAAAAAGCATTCGATCGACAACCACGAGATCTGATATGGGTGGCCCTCAGACAACGAGGAGTTCCGGAAACCTATGTGCGGATAATTATGGACATGTATGATGGAGCAGTAACTAAAGTAAGATGTGCAGCTGGAGTCACCGAAGAATTCGAAATCACAGTAGGTGTACACCAGGGAAGCGTCTTGAGTCCTCTGCTCTTTATTACCGTTCTTGATTACCTGCTTGAAGGCAAAGTGACGGACCCAAAAGTGCATCAGTTATTCTTTGCTGACGATGGAGCCATCATAAGTGAAGACCCGATATCCCTGCAACGAGCACTTGATGTATGGGTGGATGTTCTAGAAGGTAGTGGGTACCGCATAAGCGCGAAAAAGACAGAATACCTATGCTGCCCATTTTCTGATCCACACAGGCCTATTCCTGACATTTATTTGAATGGTGTAGTGCTTCCCAAGTGTGAAAAGTTTAAATATCTGGGGTCGATGATAAATAACGAAGGTACTTGTGATGACGATATCAATCATCGCGTAAGCGTAGGGTGGATGAAGTGGCGGGAAAATTCTGCCATCTTCTGTGATCGAAAAATGCCCCCTAAGCTGAAAGGAAGACTCTACACCGCAGTTGTGCGTCCAGCACTCACATACGGTTCACAATGTTGGACAATGTACAAAAAGTATGAGAGTAAGTTAACGGCAGCTGAGATGAAGATGCTTCTTATGACAGCAGGAGTAACAAAGCTTGATAGAATTAGAAGTACCAAGATCCGAGGAAGCCTTCATGTTAAAAACACCATCTCCCAAAAAATTGAACACGACCGACTCAGTTGGTATTGCCATGTTCAAAGGAGAGATCCTGAGAACCCCGTCAAAAAAGCAATATCATACAACGTTCCAACACGAAATAGAAAGAAAGGTAGGCCTAAAAACTCCTGGTACAAGCAAATGCAAAACCACCAGCATTCAGTTGGCCTTAGAAATGGAACAATACAAAACCGGGAGGCTTGCCGCCGATTTCTGAGGTCAACCCGGCGAACCCCACAGGCGGATCACTAGTGTGAAGCAGTTACGTGGGATAGTTTTGATCCCCTCGACATCGAGATCATAACAGCGCCGAGAAAAAAAGGAAGAAGAAGAAGAGCAAGGTCACACAAAAAAAAATCTTCTGAATGGTACTTTGAAAC